>NC_067398.1:664595811-664895811 GCF_016432865.1 Antechinus flavipes | reverse complement strand
GATTTAGGCATAAAGAACGAGATTATAAATAAATTAGAAGAACATAGGATAGTTTATCTCTCAGACTTGTGGGAGGAAGAAATTTGTGACCAAAGATGAACTAGAGACCATTACTGATCACAAAATAGAAAATTTTGATCACATCAAATTAAAAAGCCTTTGTACAAACAAAACTAATACAAACAAGATTAGAAGGGAAGCAACAAACTGGCAAAACATCTTTACATTTAAAGGTTCTGATAAAGGCCTCCTTTCCTTTTAGATTGCCTTCTCCCTTATGACACTTACTGAGCATCCATCAAGAAGCCACATTTTCCTGCACTTGCTTCTGTCATAGATTATTGTCATCAGGAAAGAAAACATTAGCTATGCCCTCAAGAAAGAGTAGAGACTTGACCTCAGGCATGAGCAATGATGTCTCAAGGAGGCACAAATAGACTATTTTCCATCCTAGAATTGATGGATTCTCTGGGGGCAGTGTCAGGCAAGGAAATATTTATGGTTTCTAGTGACTTTGCTCAATGTCACACAAGTGGAAAAGCCAGATTTTGAACTCAAACCCTCAAATTCAAAATCCAGTTTCTTTTCCAGAGTGAAAAAGGAGAGAATGGAGGTCAGAGCTTGAGGAGAATGGTAACGTTATACAGCAGATATCTTGTGGAATCCTAGATAAAGTTACACATTCATTCTAATTCAGAGTAAAAAAACAACATATTTATGCCCTTTACAATCAGAACTCCAGGGTTGGTGGAATAGTTTGGGATTGCTGAAGGCAAATATATGTAGGACCTAGAAATATAGATGCTGGGTGCAATTGGCAGGATATGTTCACATCTAAATAAGGAAATTGAGAAACAAGAAAATGATCAGGTAAAAGTAATCGGGGAATTGAGTAGATTCAACATCATATTTCAAAAGAAATGATTAATGGAGGAATTGATATTTTTCCCAGATTAAAAAAGTAGAAAAGACCACATGGTTGCCTTACATTTTAAATATTTTTACCCACATGAAGAATCTGACTTTACCAAATCAAAGTAAATCAGAGTGGGAAAGGAAAACAACTTTATCTAATTCATCTTAAAACCGAGAAAGTGTTTCTGAAAGGGGAAAATCTCCTGAATGGTTCTTCTACCTCTTGAAAAATAAATTATTAGCCAGGTAAAATAATATTGGTTGTTCTTTTCTCAGGAAATAAAAGGCTCAATCAGAAGTGCAAAATAAATGAAGTATGTCCTTACTAATATACCTTACTCCTCTACTGTGGTCTATTTTCTTAAACTCATCTAATTCATCTTTCTGTTCAGTTGGCCTTTAGTGCATATAATGACATAATTCCTTGAATGTATGTGCCCATTGATCTTTATGACAATGATCTTTATTATGCTTCTTCATTCTGACCATTGGATTTCCTTACTCAAGTATCCTTGGTGATACCTCATCCCACATTTTACATATATTTTTTCTTTTATATAGACTATATATTTTCAAAGCCATGGAATCTGCATTAACAAGTCTCATGAAGTCATAGTAGGTCAAATTTGCCTCCTTTTATTAGTATCTTAATTTATATGGTTTGTTGGTCTTTGTGCATTTTTGAATTGACATCTAATAAAATGAGTTTTCCTCTTTTTAAAAAAATGTATATTTTATTTTATTATTTTACAAATTAAATAATTTTGAAACATTCTATTTAAAGATTTGAGTTTTAAATTCACTATTGTTCTTTTTCCTCTTTCCACTCCTTGGGCCAGTGAATAATTTTGATATATTTTATGTATGTACAATCACAGTCTTATTCTTTCTTAAGATTGTGAATTTCTTTATATTTCAGTTACTATTCTTCCTATATTGTGACAAATGTTTATCCTATCTGTGTGGATAGTCTTTCACTTCTTTTTGATTTTCCTGGAATGTAGAAATTGATTCAGGAGATTTAGGCTAATGAAGATTTCTTTTCACAACTAAAGCAGTCAGCCCAACAATGGGAACGAACAGTTTAAAAGGTAAAATGTTCCCTGTAAATGAAAGAGCTCAAGCCAAAAATGAATGATCCACCTTTTTTCAGGAATATTTTAGATCTAGAGATGATTATTTCCTGATTTAAGAAGTTGAAGAAGAAACTCTCTTCTGTGCTTTTGTGATTCATGAGAGAGATAGAGGGTCAAAATTAAGTCACTTCATATCAAGCATTCTTAAAATGCCTACAATGTGTCAAGTACTGGATTATGTATTTGTGTCAAAAACCAAATATGAAATATTCTCTATACTCTAAGAGCATATATTCCATTGTGGAGTGAAAATTAAAGTTGTTCATGGATAAGCAATCATGAAGGGTGTGCAGTAAATTTGGTAGATGTGAAAGTAATACTAACAACAGTAGAAATTGATCATTCTTATTTCAATTAGCACTCAAATTTAGTGATGAATAGAGCTATGTAATCCTAGAGACAAAGGTGAATATGGGTTATCTTCTGTTCCTTGCATGGGAAATTGTTGGAATCTTTACAAACTGCTAACTCATTAGAGTTGATAGATTATTGATATGATCTTACAAGAAGATGTTTTGGGCCAGAACCTGAAACAAGGTACTAAGTAGAACTAATTAGTACAATGCTTGTGTTTACACCTTTACTCATCGGAGTTCACAAGTATGGGAGATTATATTATGGGAGATTGTAACTTTGTGAATTCACACCTCCCTTGGAGCTCTTAGGGCCAGAGAGCACTATGGGAAAAAACCCATAATCCCTCTCTCTCGTATCCCACAATTCCTCTCTCTCGTATAAAAGAAACAGATAGAGGCTCTTGGACAGATTTCAGCAGAATTACACCAGAAGCCCTCTCTCCAAGGCAAGAGAGAATATTTTCCACTTGGCTGCTGGTGGCAGAAGGAGAGTTTTCAGAGGAAGAAGCTACAAATCGAGAGTTCAGTGGAAGACTGAGAAGGCTCTCCCAGAGGCACAACCAGATTCATCTTCATCTCACACCACTGTGGTGTCTGGGCTCCTGCACTTCCCCCACTGAGACCAAGCTGGTCTGAAAGACTCACCAGAAAGCTGCCGAGCCCCAAGTGAAGGAAACAAGAGATTCATTCCATCTTTGTGCTGGCTGGAGGCTGAAGAAAGCAAAGGACAATCTGCAAGAGTTCTTGGAATCAAGCAGAGAGATAGACCTCAACTAACCAGGCTATTTTGAAAGGAGAAAATAAACGTTTGTATTTTTACCAGCTGGCTGCATTTGGGTGATTATTACTTTCAACTGCAACTAAGACGGCCTCCAAGAAAAACCTTCCCCCGAGAAACCTACCCTCTCCCCCAGAGAGAACCATCTCATCTTATTATCATTACAAAAAAGAACAAGAACCCAACAGGAAATAGCTTGTGTAATGAATGGCTCATGATTAGGAAGTGATGGGAACATTGTTAGAAGTAGATGAATTTGACTGGAATATAGAGTATGTTGGCACATTGACACAAAATGAGCTAAGGAACACATGTTGGAATTAGATTCTGAAGTGTTTTAAAAGTCTTAGGAAATTAAATTTTATCATTAATATAATAGGGAGCCAATAAATCATCTTAAATAAACTTGTGACATGACCAAACAAGTGATTGAATATAATAAAAACTAGATTATCATGAAAGCAAATGGCCTTTTCACAGATATAGACATTCAACATCTCACTGGCATATGGAGTTGATCTTAGCTTTCCAAAGACTATGTCATTAGAGGTACAGTTTTTACAGGTTCCACTAAAGAAAAGTCTTCACTGATAGTATCAGGCAAAGCACAAAACCTGATCTCTGGAACAGGCAACGCACTTATCTGGAGAGTATGCTGGCCACCATGTGATGATTTTGTTTTTACTTAGCAATTCATATTGGTCATCAGTTTAGTGAAAAAGATGATAGCACCTAGACCCCCAATGATGAAATCCCATTTCATTTTCCCCTAATTTCTTTCTTCCATTCCTCTAGGTTTATATTTTTTCATAGTTTGCAAATACTTTCATATAATATATTTAATTTGATGTATAAAAAACAATTTTAGGTAGTAAGGTTTTCAAATTCTCATTTCAGAAATAAAAAAAACATTGAGAAAGATATTAAGTAACTTGGCTAAGAACACATAGTTCATAAGTCGTGAGTTGAGAACTAAAATCCTGCCTCTGTGAATTGATATCCAGTATTTTTTTGAAGTAGAAAATATCCTGGGAAAAAGCAATGTGTTCAACCTGATGACTTTGGGGTAGAAACTTCAGGAATAAAGGCCATAAAGGGAAAGATCAAGGTTATTTTTAATAAATAAGAGAAGAGGCAACCAGTATAATAGGTGCTCTGAGATTCATAAATCAACTTTTATTAAGAACCTGATCATTGTGCTAAGTGTTGGGGCTACAAAATGAGGCAAAATACAATTCTTGACTTCAAGAATTTCACAATCTAATGGAGAAGGTAACATACAAAGAAATATATACAAACAACTGACATATGAATAATAATGCTTAATATATTAATAAATAATAATAAATTAATAATGATTTGTAGATGGTTAACAAAGGAAAGAGACTAGAATTAGTAGGGGTTAAAAGAGGTTGCCAGTGAATGATGAGATTTCTTGAAAAAAACTTGTTACTTAAAAAAAAAAGAGCAAAAAAGGCTTGTAGGCAACATGGAGCAGAGAGAGCATTACAAACATGGAGAACAACCTGAAAAAATGCCCAGAACAAAGAAATGGAATTTATTGTGCATGGAATAGCAAAAAAGCCAGTAACACTGGATCCAAGAGTATGTGGTAAGGAATAAAATATTAGAAAACTAGAAATGAAAAATGAGGCTTCATTATGAAGGGATTTGAATAATAAATGAAGGATTTTGTATTTAATACTAAAGACAACTGGGAGCCATTGGTATTTAGTGGAATAAGTGTGACAGAATGAAATCTAAGCTTTAGGAAAATTACTCTAATGGCTAAAGAAAGAATAGATTTGAATGAGAGAAATGAAGAATTCAACTTTCTATCTCCCAGTGTTTTTCCCAGAAGTACCAGTGTTTCATTCCAAAGACAAGGAGCCATTCCCATCACTGAGAAGAGGCTGTTTTGCTAATGAGTTTCCTAAGGGCATTTTTTATGTCTTTATTCCTTAGTGTATAGATGAAGGGATTCAACATGGGGGTGACAACAGCATACATTGCTGAGGCAACTGTGGTCTTCCAGGAAGAGTGAGTAGCTGAGGAACTCAAATACACTCCAAACCCTGTGCCATAGAATAAAGAAACAACAGAGAGGTGAGATCCACAAGTTGAAAAGGCTTTATACTTACCCTGAGCAGATGGGAATTTTAAAATGGAAGAACAGATCTGCGTATAAGAGAATAGAATTCCTGTGAGGGGTAGAATACCCAGCAGTCCAGCCACAATATATATCAAGATATAATTGATAAAGGTGTCAGAACAAGAGAGTTTCAAAACCTCAGCAAGATCACAAAAGAAGTGTGACATTTCATGGTCTTTACAGAAGGAGAGCCTTGTTACCATCAGACTATGAAGAAGGGAATCTAGGAGGCTTATTATCCAGGAAAGGAATACCAGCAAGCTACACAACCTAGGATTCATGATAGCTGTGTAATGTAGAGGATGACAGATAGCCACAAAACGATCATAGGCCATTGCAGTGAGGAGGAAATTGTCCAAACCAGCAAAAACTATAAAGAAGTACATCTGGACAAGACAGTTTGTATAGGGGATGGCCTTGTTTTTGGTCAAGATGCTCACCAACATATTGGGTACTGTGGTAGATACCACACAGAGATCCACAAAGGATAAATTGGAAAGGAAGAAGTACATAGGAGTGTGAAGGTGAGAATCAGAGCCAATGGCCAACATTATGAGCAGGTTTCCAACCACTGCGACCAAGTATATGCCCAAGAACAGGCCAAAGAGAGGCCCTTGATGCTCTGGTTTCTCAGAAAATCGCAGGAGAATGAATTCAGTGAATTGTGTTTGGTTTCCTGGTACTATGGGGTCGACTTTTCTGCTGGGAAAGAGAAGTGAGAAGAACATGGCATGAAAATACATTTATTTTTGTATCTGAAATGAAAAAACAGCAAACTCTGACTAATTATTTCTAGTTTCTTTCCCTTTCTCTGCAATTTATTGCCTTTCTGCTCTTAAACAAGTCACAATTTCTACACACAACATAAGAGAAATGATGTGAACCTAAAAATCTCCACAGTTCTTTTTAGTTCATACAATCTTTGGAATATAAACAGCCACTTTTACAAAATGAACACCATCTCAAATCAGCTCTGAACATCAATGACCATTGTTCAGTGGAATAAAGAAATTAGTTGATCAACAGAAAAAGGATATGAACAAGCAAGTTTTCTGATGAAGATATCAAAAGAAATTGTAACCATAGGAAAACTATTTTATATATTATTGCTTATAGAAATGCAAAAACGCTGAGATATAACTTTATACCTATCAGATTGACTAAAGTCATTGAATAAGAAAGCAAAAAAATTAGAGTAGATGTAGAAAAAATGAAATATTAATTGACTATTGGTCAAACTATGAAGTGACTCCACCATTTTGAAAAGCATTTTGTAATTATGCCCAAGAACTTATTAAACAGTCTATATCCCCTTTGACCAAGCAATTCCATTATCAGGTCAGTTTGCAAAGAAAATTATGGAGAAAGCAAAACAACCTATATGTTCTAAAATTTTTATAGCAGATTATTAGGTATGACCAATATCTGGGGAATAGCTGAACAATTAATGCTACATGATCACCATCTAATATTATTGGGCTATAAGAAATAATATTGTCAATGATCTCAGAAAAACATGAATGAGAAAAATCAATAGGAAGTTGTATAAGTTAAGAGTAATAATGTTTTAAGAACAACTTTGAGCAACTAAGTTATTTTGTTTAAGTATTCACATTAATTACAAAGGATATATAAAGTAAGATTCTATCTGCATCTTGTGAAAGAACTGATAAATAGAAGCATGAATAGAATGAGTATATATAGGTATGTATGTGTAGGTATATATACTTATACATATATACACACATTCATACATATTTGGATCTAATGGTAGCTGTAAGATGCGGAAGTGAGAAAAAGAAGGAAAAAAGATGCATGGTGACTTGTTGCATATTAAAAGGAATAATGAGTTTTACTTAATAGATTTAAAATTTTATGTATAGTCAGCTTTTAAAAACTCTACTATATTATGAAAATGCTTGTTTGTTTCTTAAGTTCAGAATAAAATAAATTTAATTTTTTAAACAAGATATAAAATGTACTTAAACATAAAAAAAGGAAGAGATGCTGTGAGCAGGGCATGTCCACTTCTATATCCAATAGCTAAGGGAGAGAATGGGGAAGTTGTATGACAAAAAGTTTTGGGCTGTTTGTTTTTTAACTGGAATCATAAAATCAACATAGAAATGGAAAAGATCTCATGGGATACATAATATAAAAGTGTACTCACAAAAATTCCACTTTCTCTTATACCTGGCAAGTGGGCATCACACCTTTCATTGAAAATCTCCATGAAGAAGAAACTCCCCTTTTCCTGAGGGAGCCTCTGAGTTTGTTTTTGCTGTCCTTTCTATTCAATCCTAATATGCCTGTTTTCAAAGTTTATCTAATGCTCTGAGTCCTTGTAGAACAAATCCCATTTCTTTCCCATATAACATCTCTTAAAATATGTGAAGCCATTCAGTGTATATTGCATGTTTTATCTCCTTTGGGCCAAGTAACTCTAGTCCTTTAGCAAATTTAAATCGGCCCTTCAACATAATGATTGCTCTTCCTTTCATACTGTCAATATTTTCAATATCCTTTATAAATCATGGTATCCAGAACTAAACAGAAATTTCATATGAAATCTTAAAAGAACGACAAGATGATCACTTCCTTATAGAAAACTATAACTATTTTATGCAGTTTAAGCTTGTTTTTATTATTAGCTACTTTGTGTTACATGTCATTATTAACTCATAGTAATTTAACTGTCTACTAGAAATTCTTACATCAATTTTTTAACAGAATTACAGTCATATAAAAGGGAGTTTCTTTTTTCCCTTTTTAATATACTATAGCTACATATAGTTGGTTGTAGATGCATCAGTCTTCCAGTATTTTGAGAATCTGTGTTGCTAAGACTCCCCTGAGATAGTCAAAGACTATATATGAAAGGGCATTTCACTGAGAATCTGCTCCATCAATCTTAAAAGGATTATGGGAGCACCAGACAATAACACCTTCCAGTTCTGGCTCATATTTGCAATCCCTCTAAACTCTGATGTTCTTTATTCTAAAGCTGATCCTCATTGCTCTTGTGCTTTAAATTTCTTTTCCATGATGTATGTGACTTTGAAAAGGAAAAAAGACTATAATATGTGGCCTTGGCTAATAATACTGTAGATTAAAGAAAGATTGAGGATTAAATGGGAGTATTCTGTCTAGAAAGGTGTTTCTAAGAGGATAGAGTCAATTCTCCACCTAAGCCTTGAGAGTTGAGTTAATTTCAAACAAGGACAGGACTATCTTGTATATTCTTTATATTAACAAGAAAAGTCAAGGACAATCTAAGTAAATGAGACAGACTATCTAAAAAATAATCCCTCTGAGAATTCTAATAGAACCTCAGAATTGAAATGGACACCAGATTCCACTTAGTGGAATAATAGACCTAAATAAGATTTTTCAAAACATGGACCATGGAAAATGTAATATGGCTATGAATGGTATATATCAAGCTCTGCCTACATTGTTAGGAAGCGGAACTTTATTAAACATTTACTATGAACCATTACATTAAATTCCCAATCCCTATATTTTTGCCTGCCTACATATTTTTTTTTAATTTCCTTCACAGGCTAATTGTATAATATTTCCGAGTCCGATTCTTTTTGTACAGCAAAATAATGGTTTGGACATCTAAACTTATTTTGTGTTTAATGTATACTTTAAAATATTTAACACGTACTGGTCATCCTACCATCTAGGGGAGAGGGTGGGGAGAAGTGGGGAAAATTAGAACAAAAGTTTTGGCAATTGTCAATGCTGTAAAATTTCCCATGCATCTAACTTGTAAATAAAAAAAGTTATAATAATAATAATAAAAACATTTACTACATGCCAAACACTGTGCTAAATGCTAGGGATAAAAAACAAGAAATAAGTGGGGTAAGGAAAAGTGAAGCATGTTTGGTAAAGCATGGTGACAGGGGCTGGAGAGTCAAAGAAATAGAATGGCGGAGAACAAAAAGTGAGAATTTTGCTTTCTTTGGCAAAATGGGGAATTCCTCAACAAATCTCACAAATAGCAGAAATAGGGAAGCATGGAGAGACTTTGAAATCTACAGAAGTGGAGAATAATGAAAGATCATTTTATAGAAGAGAGGCCATTACTTAACTAACTATTGTTTGAATATGAGCAGAAATCCATCATCTCCTAATAGATTCCATTCTACATTTGGAAAGCTTCACTTATTAACAAGTTTGTGTCCCTGTTTGTTGTTTTTTGAGATCAAGTCCAAATTTATCTTTTTACTATGTCGTCACTAGGCTAAGGAAAAGAGTTCTAATTCCTATCGCTAGTTCTTCAAATACTTAAATACAGCTGCCATTTCAGAAGAAATAGGAGCAGAGAATATATTTGTGGCCAGTTACCTTAGAGCCCCAAAGAGAGGATATTTGGAAGGATTAAGAAAAGGAGTTTCTTCCTCATTTTGGTGGTGTTGGTGGTGGTAGTAGTAAGATTAGACCCTGCAGGAGTTAATGGCTAGTAACAAAGAAGAATCACCCAGTAGTTATGGTGTTCAAGCAAAAGGAGGCTTGTGCTGATTCTTATTTAGCTTATTCTACTAAAATTGACAAGTCTTTTCATATGTGTAGTTATACTCTGGGATTATTATTCTAACTCACATTCACCTCCAATAAGTTGGGTCCTTACAGAACAACAACAACCTTTCTCCCAAAGTTTTATGGACAGCTCTGAGACATTTGGAAATGGTTCTCTAGTATTTATAAATCAGAATACTTATAAATTTCCATAAATGTAATTGTTGTACTAATTTTGAGTTGATACAATTAGACAAACTTTATTGCCTTCTAGAAAAGGGTGATTCCTATGGTTGAATAGTATGAACAGTTTGTAGAAAATAGTATTCAAAGAAAAAACAATAGTAAAATACTATCCCGCAAGTATAGAGATCATCCAGAGGAAAGAGTAATTAAGTTAGAAGTATTAGTTTCAAAAAGGGTAATTCAGCTTGTGAATGTCCTTTTTCCTAAAAGTCTTTTTTTCCCTTTTATTCAACCTTCATGAAATACCTCCTATCCATTCTGTAATGTCTGGCTGTGCTTCTTGGAATGTCTCAATGCTGCAATTAGAAATTTTTTGCTTCTATACAGCTGAAATTTTTTTGCAACTTCGATGTATTATTCTAAGTGCTTCTCTCTGAGATGAAGCAAAAACATATCTAATCTTTCTCAGAACAGTCCTTCAGAAAATACTTGAAAGTATTTGTCTCCCTCTATGATGATATCATATATCCAATCTTATCTATTCCTTAAAACTTTCTTACTTTTTGGGGGGCTCCTCTGTCTCTCTTCCCCCAGCCTAATAATCCCCACAATGTTAAAGGCAGATAATTGTAACTCACTGACAATTGATCAGTCTTTAGTTCATAGTATAGTTGCATTGTATGCCATTAAACAACCTAATACAAAACACTTCCTGAGAGGAATAATTCCTCATAGTAGAATTAAAAAAATCTGGTTACTTTACATAAACTGACTTTTGGAGCTATAAACTCAGCATAAGTCTGAGCATTCAGAGGAATGGTGATAGGAATAGAAGGCAGAAAGGAAGGAGAATAGGAAAGAGGAATATAAAATAGAATTAGAATAATAAGTCAGAATTTCAAAACAGGTGATTTATCTTCTATCAGTACTAGGGAATGAGAAGGAAAAAAGACAAAGTAAACAAATTGACTAAAAGATGAGAAAACCTATTATTATATTAGGATTATAGAGAAAAGACAATATAAAGTAATGTGTGAGGCAGAGACAACTACTCCTGCTAAATTTAAGAAAATCTAAGGAACATTCATAAATATTTGTACTTATCTGTCATATATCATATAATATTAATGACCTTATTAAAAACCCAACCAGATATCTTGATACATTGGATGATACTCCAAATACTATAGAGTTTCTGTCAGTATCTTTGTCATATATTTCTTCCTGAAAATCTTTCTAGGAATTTTAACCCATCCTATGAAAACTCCTCCTGTTTCTATCTTGAAATCATAAGAAATGGTTTTAATCTGCCCATCACTTGTTATCTGAATAGGGAGTCTGTCAATCATCTTCCCTGCCTTCATTCACATTTGTTGATCCTATGACATGGACCCTGAATGACAGATTTATTCTACAATGCATTTCAGAAGTCTGTTACAGACTACATGTCCCAGGGGTCCTCAAACTTTTAAAGTAGGAGGCCAGTTCACTGTCCCTCAGACTGTTGGAGGGCCGGACTATAGTAAAAACAAAAACTTTGTTTTGTGGTCCTTTAAACAAAGAAGCGTCATAGCCCTGGGTGAGAGGGATAATTGTCCTCAGCTGCTACCTCTGGCCCGCAGACCGTAGTTTGAGGACCCCTGCTAAAATGACAGGAGTCATTTGCCATTTGTATGCAAAAGGAATTATCATAACCTAATATCTTTATTATTGAATTAGGAGCATAACCCCTATCCTTTTACTAGGGTTCCCATTGATGAGACTTACCTTTGGCTAAAGATTATTCCTGGTGTTTGGATTATACTTGGCTGAGATGGATTGGACAACAATGAAGTCATATTTCTGTTATTGTAAGAAAAATAAAAATTTATCTTTCTAAAAGAATTTAAGATCACCAAAAAAAAAATCCACAAAAAAGATCTCATTTGAGTCTTACCAAAAAAAAAATCACATTAATAAGGAAATGTTAATGCCCATTTTATAGCTCAGGGATCAATAATGACAATAATTAGAACAAGGTTTTATGAACAGGCATAGAACCTGAACATGATTAAAAGTATAGGGCTTATTCTACTTTCCTTTGCTTTTCCTCTAACCTTGGTCTTAGGCTGAACTCTGGGCTTGCAAGTAGACTCCGAATTAGGTGAGATTTTCTTGCTTTATCAAACTGGATTGTGCTATTATCTGAGCCATCTTGGGTTTGCTAGAATCTCTTCGATTTTCTGCACAACAGGTTCTTCTCTTTTCCCTTACTTTTCATTTCTTTTACTCTCCCTTCCCAATACTTCCTACCTCCAATCACTTACTGAATATACCCAATGGGACAGATTTGGCTTACTGTATCTGTTGGAATGGAGGACAAAGAAGTCAGGCACTTGGTTTCCAGAAAAAATGGAGCGTTTGGGACAGTTAGGTTGCTATCTCTTGGAAGTACGAGCAGAATCTGTCCTGATCAGAGAGCTACTATCTGTTTCTATGGAGGAACAAGAAGAACATTTGAAATTTCTAGTGTCCTAGAGGCTCAATTCTCCAAACTCATTATTAGAAAAAACATATAATTGTAATTCCCATCCCCAAACACTTGAAATCCCTACAGGGCAGGAAACTTTGGCAGAAATCTTCCTAAAGGTTTGAGCTGTCCAACTTCACACATGAAAGTGCCAAACCCTGGAGATTTGGTGCAAGAAAGTATCTCAGAGAGCCTTCAGTAAAACCTGAATCATCTATAACATTTCCAATAAGGAATCCGCTGAATCTCAGAGCATTTCGTTCTGCTATTATCGTGTTTTAATTGCAATAAAGTTATTGCTTCTGCTGAGCTCAAATCTTCTTGGGGTTTTTGTCATTGTTGCTCATTGCATCTGCAGCCCAGCAGAACAAATTCAATCACTCTTTCATGTGAAATCATTTCAAACCCATGAAGATGCTTATTATCTCAAAATATAGTCTTCTTCTCTCTCGAAGATAAATGTCTCCAGTTCCTTTAATTGTTCCTCATGCATATCATTTTGCCTTCCTCATCTGAGTCTAAGACAGAGCATTTACTCCTATTAAATTTCATCTAATTAGATTTGGCTCAATATTATACCTATTCAACAAATTTAAATATACATGTATTATTTTATATTATTATGTACAACACATTATTATATACAAAACTAAACATTATTGTACATAATAACGTGAAACATTTGTATTTTAGTCATATTATAAATAAAATTAGACTAGCCAAAGCAGTTCTTTCTCTGGATCACATTTTTCATTGTCTTTCAGAGTTGTTCAACATCTTTTAAAATAAAACAACCACTTAAATATTTCATGAAAAGCTCAATATTGAACATTTGGTCAACTAATCAAAGTGGCTTGATTGCTCTATATTTAAACCAATTCATCTGAATTCATAAAGTATCAATAACTTTTTAGTCATTCTAAAATGTCAGTAGAAGAAATATATTGTAATAGATGGAAGGGTTTTTATTATAAAGATGTGTGTTTGAAAAAAGATTTTGATACTGACTTTGAATCTCTGGGCAAATCATTTACTCTAAGTTTCACTTTCTGAATCAATAAAATATTGATAATAAACCTCATATAACATATATGCATATTTTGTTGGTATTGTTTCTTATTACTATAATTATGTGATGTAGTCTAGAGACCTCACAAATCACCAAAATTATAGGTACTTGGTCCAGTCCAACGAGCTGAACCCTCAAATGTCATTTTTTTCTTTAACTTGTTATGCCAATCTCAGAGTTTATTCCCAAGAAAATTTAGGTATCAGTACCATAAAAGGAATTTGGTAGGACTCCTTCAATCTCTATTTTTTCAAATAGTTTATATTAGCATTGGAGTTAATTGTTCTTTAAATGTTTGGTAGAATTCATATGTAAATCCATTGGGTTCTAGGGATTTTTTCTTAGGGAGTTGGTTAATAACTTGTTTGATTTCTTTTTCTAAAACAGGACTGTTTAGTCTATTTACTTCTTCCTCTGTTAAACTGGACAAGCTATATTTTTGAAGGTATTCTTCCATTTCATTTAAGTTTTCAAATTTATTGGCATAAAATTGGGCAAAGTAGCTCCTGATTATTACTCTAATTTCCTCTTCGTTCATGGTGAGTTCTCCCTTTTCATTTTTAAGACTAACAATTTGATTTTCCTCTTTCCTTTTTTAATTAGATTTACTAAAGGTTTGTCTATTTTGTTGGTTTTTTCATAGAACCAACTCTTAGTTTTATTAATTAATTCAATAGTTTTTTTTTTTTACTTTCAATTTTATTGATCTCTCCTTTTATTTTTAGAATTTCAAGTTTAGTGTTTGACTGGGGGTTTTTAATTTGTTCCTTTTCTAGCATTTTAGTTGCAAGCCCAATTCATTGACCTTCTCTTTCTCTATTTTATGCAAGTAGGCCTCTAGCAATATGAAATTTCCCCTTATTACCGCTTTGGCTGCATCCCATACATTTTGGTATGACATATCATTATTGCCATTTTCTTGGGTGAAGTTATTATGTCTATGATTTGCTCTTTCACCCAATCATTCTTTAGTATGAGATTATTTAGTTTCCAATTATTTTTTGGTCTATTTTCCCCTGGCTTTTTATTGAATGTAATTTTCATTGCATCGTGGTCTGAAATGGATGCATTTACTATTTCTGCCTTACTGCATTTGAGTTTCTATGTCTTAATTTATGGTCATTTTTTATATAGGTTCCATGAACTGCTGAAAAGAAAGTGTACTCCTTTCTGTCTCCATTTAGTTTTCTCCAGAGATCTATCATATCTAACTTTTCTAGTATTCTATTTATCTCTTTGACTGCTTTCTTATTTATTTTGTGATTTGATTTATCAAATTCTGAGAGTGCAAGGTTGAAATCTCCCACTATTACAGTTTTGCTGTCTATTTCTTCTTACAGCTCTCTTAATTTCTCTTTTAAGAATTTAGATGTTACACCACTTGGTGCATATGTTTAATATTGATATTGCTTCTTTATCTATGCTACCCTTTAGCAAGATATAGTGCCCTTCCTTATCTCTTTTAATTAGATCAATTTTTGCTTTTGCTTGATCTGAGATCAGGATGATTACTCCTGCTTTTTTGACTTCACCTGAAGCATAGTAGATTCTGCTCCAACCTTTTACCTTTACTCTGGATGTATCTCGCTGCTTCAGGTGTGTTTCCTGTAAACAATATATTGTAGCATTCTGGCTTTTAATCCATTCTGCTAACTGCTTCCTCTTTATGGGGGAGTTTACCCCATTCACATTTATGGTTAAAATGACCAATTCTGTATTACTTGCCATCTTGTTAACCCCTGTTTATGCTTTTCTCCCTTCTTTCCCCCTTACTCCCAGTATTAAGCTTGTGAGCACCACTTACTTCTCACAGCCCTCCATTTTTGGTATCCCTCCCCCCACCTTAGAGTTCCTCCTCCTATCTTACCCCTTTCCCTCCCAGTTTCCGTATTCTCTTCCGGTTACCTTATTCCTTCCCTTTTCACTTTTCCCTTCTCACTTTTCAGTGAAGTGAGAGAAGTTTCACCATAAATTGAATATGTCTAAAATTTTTCTCTTAAAGCCAATTCTGATGGCAGAAAGATACTGACTATATTTATCCCCCTCCATTCTTTCTCTCAGATATAATAGATTTCCTTTGCCTCTTCATGAGATGTAGTACCCCCACTTTACCCTTTTCCTGGTACAATGTCCTTTCTACCTCTAGTTTCTAGAACAATGTATACATGTATTCTTTATGCATCTTTATAGCAAAATATAGTTCCCATGATTGCTTTTTACCTTTTTAGGTTTCTCTTGAGTTCTATATTTATAGATCAAACTTTTTGTTAAGTTCTGATTTTTTCATCAAAAATAGGTGAGATTAATTTATTTTGTTGAACGTCCATCTTCTTCCCTGGAAAAAAGATGCTCATTCTGGCTGGGTAAATTATTTTTGGTTGCATACCGACTTCCTTCGCCTTTTGGAATATCCATATTCCAGGCCCTTTGATCTTTTAAAGTGGACACTGTTAGATCCTGGGTGATCCTTATTGTGCCTCTTCTATATTTGAATTGGGTTTTTCTAGCTGTTTGCAGTATTTTTTCCTTCATCTGAGAGTTCTGGCATTTGGCCACTATATTTCTTGGTGTTTTAATTTTAGGATCCCTTTCAGTAAGTGATTGATGAATTCTTCCAATGTCTATTTTACCCTCTGTTTCTATGACTTCTGGGCAATTCTCTTTGATAATTTCCTGTAAAATAGTGTCCAGGCTCTTTTTTTTCATCATATTTTTCTGGGAGTCCAATAATTCTTAGATTGTCTCGCCTAGATCTATTTTCCAGGTCTGTTGTTTTCCCAAGAAGGTATTTCACATTTTTTTCCCCATCTTTTTATTTTTTTTCCTTTTGCTTGACTGATTCTTGTTGTCTCCTCGAGTCATTCAATTCCATTTGTTTGATTCTGATTTTCAATGAAGTATTTTCTCTACTCACTTTTAAAATATCTTTTCCTAATTGTCCAATTGAGTTTTTAAGTGAGTTGTTTTGTTCTATGTAATTTTTTTTTCCATTTCACTAAATTTTTTTTTAGTGAGTTATTTACTTTTTCCAATTCACAAATCCGACTTTCTTGAGAGTTCTTTATCTTTTCAATTCACAAATCCTTCTTTCCTGGGAATTCTTTACCTTTTCTAATTCACAAATTCTGTTTCCATGCACTTCCTGGAAGTTCTTTACCTTTTCCAGTTCACATTTCAGGAAGTTGTTACTCTCTTGCTTAGCTTCTCTTTCCTTTCCCCATTTTTTGTCTATCTCTCTTTTAAGATTTTTAATAGTATCTTCCAGGAGAGATTTGTGTGATGGGGGCCAGGTTACATCCCCCTTTGTGATATTGTCTGGAGCCTGTTTGCTATTAGTCTCCTCGGGTTTGAAAACCTGCTCTCTTTCTGTATAGAAGCTATCTATTGTCCTTTTGGTTTTTTTTTACTCATTTTTTTAAAAGCTGGTAGGATCTGCCTTCAGGCAAGGAAGTTACTAGCTTCCTCTGCAGAGCAGGGATAGGTATATGGACAGTAACTGTCCTGCAAACGGGCTGCAAAGAATGGCAAGGTACAACAGTGCTCTGGGAAAAAGTTACCCTCTGGAAATAATTTAGGCCTGTGGGGGCTGAGCTGCGGAAATTCCCAGTGAAGAATCCCACTCTGCAGATTACTGACTTTCCTGGAGCTAGTGGCTGAGTAGTGAAAGTGTCACTAATCCAAGCCAAAGCCCACTGTGGGGCTGTGGTTATTTGCAGTTGACCAGAGAATAACCCCTCATGGACTGGACATATCTCTGCCCAGGGAAACACAGTCATGCTGCGTAAGTTCTATTGCCCCAGGCTGAACCTCCTACTGTTCAGATTAAACGTGGCCCCAGGCTGAGCCTTCCTGCTGGGCAGCTATAACCTCATGCTGCAGAATGCAGCTGCACAGCTGTGCTATGGCCTGTGCTGTATGGTCAAATGTTCCCTGTAAATGAAAGAGCTCAAATCAAAAATGAATGATCACTTTTTTTCATGCACAGTTTAGATCTAGAGATGATCATTTCTTGATTTAAGAAGCAGAAGCAAGAATTTGAAAGTCTCTTCTGCACTTTTGGGATTCATAAGAGAAAGATAGAGGGTCAAAGTTAAGTCAATTCATATCATTCTTTAAATGCCTAAAATGTGTCAAGTTTTGGGTTATGTACTTTTATCAAAAATTAAATATGAAACAATACCTATTCTCTAAGAGTGTACATTCCATTTTGGAATAAAAAGGTGTACAAGATGAAATATATGCAGGAACTTTGGTGGATGTGAGAGTAATATTAATAATTGGGAAAATTGTGCAATTTGTTTCAGGTGGCACTCAAAATCAGCAATGAAGAGAGCTAGGGAATCCTAGATAAAGAAGTGAATATGGATTCCCCTCTGTTTCTTACATTAGAAACATCCTATGTAATAAATGGTTCTGAAGAGAGTTTGTATTATTACAAGTAGGTGTTTGACTGGAATACTGAGTATGTTAGGACACTGGTGTGAAATGAGTTTCGGAACATATATTGGAATTGGATTAGGAAGGATTTTTTTATTACAGCTTTTTATTTACAAGATATGTGCATAGGTAATTTTTCAGCATTGACAGTTTCAAATCCTTTTGTTCCAACTTTTTCCCTTCTTTGAACCCCAACCCTTTCTCCAGATGTCAGATTGATTAATACATGTTAAATATGTTAAAGTATAAGTTAAATAAAATGTATGTATACATGTCCAAATAGTCATTTTGCTGTATAAAAAGAGTCAGACTTTGAAGTAGTGTACAATTAGCTGGTGAAGGAAATCAAAAATGCAGGTGGACAAAAATAGAGGGATTGGGAATTTTATGTAGTGGTTCATAGTCATCTCCCAGAGTTCTTTTGCTGGGTGTAGCTGGTTCAGTTCATTACTTCTCTATTGGAACTGATTTTCATTTTCAGCATTCTTGCAATCAGCTTAGACATGAAGGAGATGGCACCTAGACCCCCAGTGATGAAATTCCATTTCATTTTCTCTAACTTCTTTTTTTTCTGTAGTTTAATACAATTACATATTTTAGAAAGTACTTACATATATTCTATATTTGATTTGATATACAAAAAACTATGTTAGGTAGTCAGAACATGTCTGTCAATTCCCAGTTTAGAAATGAAAAATTGAGAAACAAATATATTAAATGATTTGATCAAAAGCTCACAGTTCCTAAGTAGTAAAATGAGTTATAAAATCCTGGCCTTATGATTCCATATGCAGTATTTTATTAAAGTATAAAATATTCTGAAGAAAAACGTGTTTGCCAGATATTATTGTGGTAAAAATTCCATGAATAGAAATCATGAGGGAAAAGACCAATGTTAATTAGTAAGAGCAAAATATAAACATTTATTAAGGATCTACTATGTGTCAGTCATTGTACTAAGTATTGGAGATACAAGATGAGGCAAAATATAATCCTTGACTTCAGTGATCTCACACTCTAATGAGGGAGTTAACATGTAAACAAATCTATACAGACAAACCACGCAAAAACTAATAACAATTAATATATTAATACATAATACATTAAATTAATGGTGATTTATAAATAATTAACAAAGGAAAGGCACAAGAAATAAAAGAGGTTGGGAAAGT
The DNA here is from genome assembly GCF_016432865.1 of Antechinus flavipes. Lineage (NCBI taxonomy): Eukaryota > Metazoa > Chordata > Mammalia > Dasyuromorphia > Dasyuridae > Antechinus > Antechinus flavipes. The sequence goes on along the minus strand of NC_067398.1, from coordinate 664,876,571 downwards.
TTTCAGTAAATAATGAGATTTTTTTTCTTAAATTGTGACTTGAAGCAAAAGAAGCCAGTAGTTGGAGTTGAGCAAAGAGAGCATTCCAGACATAAAAAAATGCCCAGAGACAAGAAATGGAATTTCTTGTTCATAGAATAGCAAAGAGGCCAGCGATTCTAGAGACAAGAGTTCATGTAGGGAGTAAGGTATTAGAAGCCTGGAAATGCAAAACAATATACCATTATGAAGGGATTTGAAAGTCAGATGAAAGATTTTGTATTTAATCCTAAATGCAACTTGGCGTTATTGGTATTCAGTGGGATAAGGATGACAGAATGAGACCTATACTTTAGGAAAATCACTCTGATGACTAAATGAAGGATGGATTTGATTAGGGAGAACTGAAGAATTCAAATTTCTACCTCTTACTGGTACTATAAGTACCAGTGTCATGCCAAAGACCAGGAGCCTGTCTCATCACTGAGAAGAAGTGATTCTGCTAATGAGTTTCCTAAGGACATTTTTTATGTCCTTATTTCTTAGTGTATAGATGAAGGGATTCAACATGGGGGTGATTACAACATACATTGCTGAGGCAACTGTGCTATTCCAGGAACGGTGAGTAACTGAGGAACTTAAATACACTCCAAGCTCTGTGCCAAAGAGTAAGGAAACAACAGACAGGTGGGATCCACAAGTAGAAAAGGCTTTATACTTACCCTCAATAGATGGGACTTTCAAAATGGAAGAACAGATCTGAATATAAGAGAAAAGGATTCCTATGAAGGGGAGAATACCTAGCAGCCCAGCTATAATATATAGCATGATATGATTGATAAGGGTGTCAGAACAAGAAAGCTTCAGAACTTCATCAAGATCACAAAAGAAGTGTGGAATTTCATGGTCTTTACAGAAGGAGAGTCTTGTTACCATCAGAATGTGAAGAAGGGCGTTTAGAAAGCTTATTATCCAGGAAAGCAACACCAGCAAGCCACACAACCTAGGGTTCATGATGGCTGTGTAGCGTAAAGGATGACAGATAGCCACAAAACGGTCATAGGCCATTGCACTGAGGAGGAAATTGTCCAAAGCAACAAAAACTATAAAGAAGTACATCTGAACAAGACAGTTAGCATAAGAGATGGTTTTGTTTTGGGTCAAGATGCTCGTCAACATATTAGGAACTATGGTAGATGTTACACAGAGATCCACAAAGGATAAGTTGGAAAGGAAGAAATACATAGGGGTGTGGAGATGAGAGTCAGATCCAATGGCCAACATTATGAGCAGGTTTCCAACCACTGTGATCAAGTATATGCCCAAGAACAGGCCAAAGAGAGGCCCTTGTTGCTCTGGTTTCTCAGAAAATCTCAGAAGAATGAATTCAGTGAATTGTGTTTGGTTTCCTGGTACTATGGGGTTGATTTTTCTGTTAGGAAAGAGATGTGAGAAGAGCATGACATGAAAATGCAATTATATTTATGTATATAAAGAAAGAACAGCAAACTCTGACTTATAATTTCTAGGTTCTTTCCCTGTCTCTGCCAATTATTGACTTTCTCATCTTGGATAAGTCACCATTTCCACATGCAAACTAAACCTGCATGAAATGACATGGGAACCAAGAGAATATTGTATACGTTAAGAGCAATGGTGTTTTAAGAACAACTTTGAGCAACAAAGTCCTTTTGTTTATTTTAAGTATTTAGATTAACTATAAAAGATATAAAAGAAGAATATTCTATCTGTTTCCAGAGAAAGAAGTGATAAATAGAAGCATGCATAGAAGATTTTACATATATATGTTTATTTAGATATATACACATATACACACACATTCATATATATTTGGTTCTAATGGTAGCTGTTTCTAGAGTGAAGGAGGGAGGACAAGAAAAATGAATTATATAAGAACTATTATATATTTAAAAGTTTTATTCAACAGATGTCCAATTTTTATAGATTGTAATCTTTTTTATTTTACTCTGTTATGGAAATACTTGTTTGTTTCTTAATTTCAGAATAAAATAAATATAATTTTTTAACAGCACACATGACTTTGATTGAACATAATAAAAGAGATATTATGGACAGTGCAGGGCATTTCCATTTCTATAGTCAATAGCAGATAGACTTCTATGGCAGAAGTGTTTGGGCTGTCCACTTTTTAACTGTAATCATAAAATTACATTGAAATGGAAAGGACCTCATAGGATACATAGTATAAAACCCACAATGAAAATAACCTACTCTCAATTATGCTTGACAAGTGGACATCACACCTTTCCTTGAAAATCTCCATGAAGGAAAAGTTCTCCATTTCCTGAGGAAATGTACTTTGGGTTTGCTCTTACTTTCCTTCTTATTGAGCCTCAAGTCTTACCTAATGCTCATGTCTAGCTTCTTGATCCTTGTAGAACAAATCCCATTTCTTTCCCATATAACAGTTCTTAAAATATGTGAAGCCAGTGCATATGTTTTCTCTCTTTTAAGACAAGTAGCTCCAGTTCATTCAGCTCATCTACATAGGCCTTTCATCATCCTGGTGGCTCTTGCTGGCATCCTGTTCATATTATCAATGTCCTTTCTAAATTCTGGTACCCAGAACTAAATAGAAATTTCAGATTAGGTCTTACTATGGATAAGATTATCTGATCACCTTCTTATAGAAAGCTAGGACTCTTCTTGTTCTTTTTTTAAAACTTTTTTTTTTGTCTTTCATATAACTATTCACTCATCCTTATTTTACTGTCTACTAGGAATCCTCACATCATTTTTAACTGAATTACAGTCTTGTATGAAAAGAGGGTCTATAAAATTGTTTGATTCCCCCATTTTTAATAAACTATAGTTACATATAGTTAGTTGTAGATAAATCAATGTTCCAATATTTGGTGAGCCTTTACTAAGATTCCCCTGACATACTCAAGGATCATATATAAGAAAGGGCATCTCCCTGAGAATCTGTTCCATCAAACTCGAAAGGGTAACTATAAAGGGCTGAAACTCTTAAAAGGTGTGCTTCAATCAGATAACCAACCACTTAAGCTAATTACCTATTGGACAATAACTCTATTAGCATATGTTTGGAAAAATGGCCCTTCTCACTACTCCATGCTGGATCCATTTTTGGTGTATATAGATAATTGTAGGAGGGATGAGAGAGGGTGGAGTGAGAGGAGCCAGACTCACTTGGCTGCAGGGCAGAGAGGAGAAAAGTGTGGAGATTCTGAACTCTAGATCCTTGGCAAAACTCCTGGCAGTTTTGTCCATCTCCTTCACTTCTCCCCATGAAGACCAAGGACTTTGCTTATACTGACTTCGGCTGTTCTTGAGGCCTCCAGGTAGCTAGCCCGGACTTTACATGAGACAATAACACAATAACAATCTGACACTTCTATAATCCCTCAAAACTCTGAAATTCTATAGTCTAAAGCTCATCCTCATTGATCTTGTGTTTTAATGTCCTTTTCTATGATACATGTGGCTGTGAAAAGGGGGAAAAAGTCACTGGAGCATGTGGCTCTGGCTAAGAACATTGTGGATGGAGTATGGATCCAGGATTAAATGAGAGTATTTAGTCTAGAAAGTGTTTCTAAGAAAATAGAGTTAATTCTCCACCTGACACGAGAGTAGAGTTAGCCTCGAACAAGAACTGAACCATCTTGTATATTTTTTATATTAACCAGAAAATTGAATGACAGTCTGGGTAAAAGAGACAGAATGTCTAAAAGAATAGTCCTTCTGAGAATTCTAGAAGCAGTAAACCTCAGAACTGAAAAGGACCCCGAATTCTATTTAATCCAACCTAGCCTAAATAAGATCTCTCCCAACATGATCCATGGAAAATGCTATGAAAAGCACATACTGAGCTCTTCCTACATTGATAGGAAGGAATTTATTAAAAATTTACTTTGTTAATCTAATGTTTGATAAACCCAAAGACTCCGGCTTCTAGGATAAGAATTCACTATTTGACAAAAATTGCTTCTAAATTGGAAAGTGCAAACTAGGCATTGACCAACACTTTACACCCTATACCAAGATAAGGTTGAAATGGATTTATGGTTTAAACATAAAGGCTGATACTATTAGCAGATTAGGAGAACAAGAAATAGTCTGTCTCTCAGAACTGTGGAGAAGGAAGTAATTTATGGCCAAAGAATAACTAAAAATATTATTAAATGCAAAATAAATAATTTTGATAATAATAAATTGAAAAGGTTTTGTACAAACAAAACCAATACAGCCAAGATTAGAAGGGAAGGAGAAAACTGAGAAAAGTATTACATCAAAGCACTCTAATTTTAAGGCCTAATTTCTAAAATATGTGGAAAATTGACTCACATTTATAAGAATATAAGACATTCTTCAATTGCTAAATGGTCAAAGAATATGAACAGGACTTTTTCAAAGGAAGAAATTAAAGCCTTTTCCGGGCATAAGAAAAAAATGCTTTAAATCACTATTGATTAATGAAATGCAAGTTAAGACAATTCTAAGCTATCACTACATATCTCTCAGATTAGTTAAGATGACAGAAAATAATAAAGATAAATGTTGGGTGGGATGTGGGAAAACTGGGACATTAATAAGTTATTAGTGGAATTGTGAACTGATTCAACCATTCTGAAGAGCAATTTGGACCTATCCCAAAGGGGCTATAAAACTGTGCATAACCTTTGATCCAGCAGTGCCTCTGCTGTGTCTGTACATCAAAGAGATCATAAAAAGGAAAAACAACCCACATGTGCAAAACTGTTTGTAGTAGTTTTTTTTTTTTTTTTTTTTTGTAGTGGCAACAAACTGGAAACTGAGTGGATGTCAATCACTTGGGGAATGGCTGAATGGTCATGGTATATGAATATAATGAAATATTATTGTTCTATAAAAGACAATCAGTAGGATGGTTTCAGAAAGGTCTGGCCCCTCCATGTCTGATGTCTGGTATTGTGAACTGATCCTAAATAAAGTGAGTAGACCCAAGGGAACATTGTATACAAAAAAAATAAGATTATATGATGATCAACTGTGATCAAATAGGCTCTTTTCAACAATGAGGTGATTCAGGCCAATTCTAGTAGACATGTCATGGAGAGAGACATCTGCATCCAGAAAGAGAACAGTGGAGACTGATTGTGGATCAAAAATATTTTTACCATTTTTGTTGGGATTTGCTTGATTTTATTTCTCATTTTTTTTCTTTTTGATTTGATTTTTCTTTTGCAGCATGATAAATGTGGAAATATGTTTAGAAAAATTGGAAATGGTTAATCTATGTTGGATTGCTTGCTATCCAGGGGAGGGAATGAGGAGAAGAATGGGAAAAATTTTGAAAAACAAGTTTTGCCAGGGTGAATTTTTTTTAATTAAAGCTTTTTTAAAAACAAAATATATACATGGGTAATTTTTCAACACTGACCCTTGCAAAACCTTGTGTTCCAAATTTTCCCCTTCTTTCCCCCACCACCTCCCCAAGATGGCAGGTAATCCAATACATGTTAAATATGTTACAACATATGTTAAATCTAATATATGTATACATAGTTATACAGTTATCTTTCTGCACAAGAAAAATCGGATCAAGAAGGAAAGAAAACTGAGAATGAAAACAAGGCAAGCAAATAATAACAAAAAGAATGAAAATTCTATGTTGTGGTCCACATTCAGTTCTCATAGTCCTCTCCCTGAGTATAAATGGCTCTCTTCATCAGTAAACAATTGGAACTGATCTGAATCATCTAATTGTTGAAGAGAGCCACATCATCAGAACTGAGCATCATATAACCTGGTTCTTGCTGTATGTAATGATCTCCTTGTTCTGCTCATTTCATTTTGCATTAGTTCATGTAAGTCTTTCTAGGCTTCTCTGAAATCATCTTGCTGATTGTTTCTTAAAAATAATATTTCATAACATTCATATACCATAATTTATTCAGCTATTCTCCAATTGATGGGCATGCATTCAGTTTCAAATTTCTTGCCACTACAAAAAGGGCTGCCACAAACATTTTTGCACGTGGGTCCCTTTCCCTTCTTTAAGATCCCTTTGGGATATAAGCCTAGTACAAACACTGCTGGGTCAAAGGGTAGGCATAGCTTGATAACTTTAGAGCATAGTTCCAAATTGCTCTCCAGAATAGTTGGATCCATTCACAGTTCCACTAACAATGTATCAGAGTCCTATTTTTCCCACATCCCCATCAACATTCATCATTATCTTTTCCTGTCATCTTAGTCAGTCTGAGAGGTGTGTAGTGGTATCTCGGAGTTGTCTTAATTTGCATTTCTCTGATCAATTTCATATGACTTCTAGTCATATGCTTCATTTTCTTCATCTGAAAATTGTCTGTTCATATCCTTTGACCATTTAACAAGTGGAGAATGGCTGAATTCTTATAAATTTGAGTCAATTCTCCATATATTTTAGAAATAAGACCTTTATCAGAACCATTAAATGTAAAAATGTTTTCCCAGTTAATTGCTTCCCTTCTAATCTTGTCTGTATTAGTTTTGTTTGTACAAAAAGTTTTAAACTTATTTGTGATCAATAATGATCTCTAGTTCTTCTTTGGTCACAAATTCCTTCTTCCTCCACAGATCTGAGAGGTAAACTATCCTAAGTTTTTTTTTTTTTAAATTTTTTTTTTATATTGCCATTCTTTATGTCTAGATCATGAACTCATTTGGACCTTATATTGATATACAGTGTTATGTGTGGGTTAATACCTAATTTCTGACATACTAGTTTCCAATTTTCCCAACAGTTTTTGTCAAATAGTGAATTCTTATCCCAAAAGCTGGGGTCTTTAGGTTTGTCAAATACTTGATTACTATAGTTATTGGCTATTTTGTTCTGTGAACCTAATCTATTCCACAGATCAACAACTCTATTTCTTAGCCAGTCCCAAATGTTTTTGATGACTGCTGCTTTATAATCTAGTTTTAGATCAGGTACAACTAGGCCACCTTCATTTGATTTTTTTTTCATTAATTCCCTTGAAATTCTTGACTTTTTGTTCTTCCAGATGAATTTTGTTGTAATTTTTTTTTTTGGTTAGTAAAATAATCTCTTGAGAGTTTGATTGGTATAGTACTAAATCAATAGATTAATTCTATTAACTATTAATTAATTAATTAATATAGTACCTAATAGATAGGTAGTATCATCATCTTTATTATATTCACTCGACCTATCCAAGACTCGGTATTTTTCCAATTGTTTAGATCTGACTTTATTTGTGGGGAAAAATGTTTTGTAGTTTTGCTCATAAAGTTCCTGACTTTCCCTTGGCAGATAGATTTCCAAATATTTTATAGTATTGACAGTTATTTTAAATGGAATTTCTCTTTGTATCTCTTGCTGTTGGATTTTGTTGGTGATGTAAAAAATGCTAATGATTTATATGGATTTATTTTGTATCCTACAACTTTCCTAAAGTTGTGGATTATTTCTAATAATTTTTAGTTGATTCTCTAGGGTTCTCTAAATATATCACCATATCACAAGAGTGATAATTTGGTTTCCTCATTACTCAATTCCTGCAAAGGTGAATGTTAAATAACCATCTTTGCATGTATTTTTGAAAATAAAAAGCTATTATTAAAAATAAATATGTAAATAAAAATTTGTTATTGCCAAATATTGTGCTCAGTGATAGTGATCCAAAAACATAAAATAAGTGGGGGTAGGAGGAGAGGTGAAACATGGAAGGGTAAGAAGGCATGTACAGTACAAAGGCAGTACAAAGGCATGCTGATAGAGCCCAGAAAATCAGAGACAGAGCTAAGAGACAAACCTGAACTTTTTTCCAAAATGGGGACTTCCCAAAGGACCCCACCAATGAAGAAAGGAGGGAAGCATAGGGGTTAGAAGGCCCAGGTCACTACTGCAAGACATTGAAATTCACAGAGTCAGAAGCAGAACAAAGAGTGATGAACGATCATTTTACCGAAAAGAAGTCATAATGCAGTTGTTGTTTAAAATCTTTCCATGACACCCCCTCCTGATAGATCCCATTTCACCCTTGGAAAGCTTCACTTATTAAGTAGTTTGTTTGCTTGTTTGTTCATTTTCTGAGATCAAATCCAAATTTGTCTTTTTACCAGATCCTCCATAGGCTAAGGAAAACAGGTCTGATTCCCATAGGTAATGCTTCAAATACTTAAATATAGCTACCATTCCAGAAGGAGAGCAGAGCATATATTTATGTGGGCACATACCTTAGAATCTCAAGGAGATAATACTTGGATAGTTTAAGAAAAGTAGTTTCTTCCTCATTTTGGTGGTAGTAACAAGATTAGACTGTGCAGGAGTTAGTAGCTAGTAACAATGAAGAATCACCCAGAAGGATTGTGGTGTTCAAAACAAAGGAGTTCTATGTTGATTCATACTAAGAACGAAAAGTCTTTCACATATGTAGGATATACTCTGAGATTACTTTCCTAACCCACAATCAGACCAGATTTTGGGTCCATAGAGAACAACAACCATCTTTCTCCTCAAGATTTTAGGGGCAGCTATGAGGCATTTGGAAATTTTTTTTTAATACTTATGAAGTGAAATACTTATAAACTTCCATAAAAGCCATTTCTTTATTAATTTTTAGTTGAGTTAATTAGACAGATTTAATTGGTTTCAAGAAGAGGGCTATTCCTGAGATTTAATAGTACAAACAATGTGTATAAAATAGCACACTCATCAAAAGTAAAAATGGCAATCTTCTGAAAAGTACAGAGATAATTCAGAGGAAAGTGAAATCAAACTAGACATATTAGTTGCAAAAGGGTAGCTCAGCTTGTGAAAGTTTCTCTTTACCTAAAGGTACTTTTCTCTCTTTCATTCAGCCCTCATGAAATACCTCCTAAACATGCTGTAATATCTGGCTGTGCTTCTTGAAGTGTCTCAATGCAGAAATTATCAATAATTTTTTGCTTCTATTCATTTGAATTTTATTTTGCAGCCTCCATGGATTATTCAAAGTATTTCTGAGATGAAGCAAAACACACCTAATTTTTCTCATTAAAGCCCTTTAGAAAATACTTGAAAATATTTACTCCCAATATGATGACGCCTTTTATCCAATATTTTCCAATCCTTAAAATCTTATGCTTTTTGGACTCCTTTCTCTGTCTCTGTCAATCTAAAAGGCAAATAAATGTAGTAACTAACTGACAATTGATCAAAGTCTCTATTTCACAATATAGTTGCACTACATAGCATTAAACAACCTGGCACCAAATACTTCCTAGATAGGCATAATTCCCCCAAAGTAGAATTCAGGAAATACTAGTTACTTTTCATAAGATGATTTTTGCAACTGTAAACTTAGCAAAAATCTGAATTTTTAGAGGAATGGTGACAGGAATAGAATGAAGAAAGGAAGGAGAGAGGGAGAAAGGAATATAAAATAGATATAATAATAAATCAGAATTTCAGATCATGTACTTTAAAGCCTATCAGAAACAGAAAGTGAGAAAGAAAAAAAGACCAAGTGAACAAGCTGCCAAAAAGTGAGAATATTAATTAAATTTCATTAGCATTACAGAAAGAAGACAATAGAAAGTGACATATCAATCAGAGACAATTGCTCCTTCTTAATTTAAGAAAAATCTAGGGTACATGCATAGATATTTGTAACCATTTTTCATACATCCTATAATAAGAATCTCCCTATAAAAGGGACAACCAGAAATGTTGGTACATTGGATTATGCTCCAAATAATATAGAGTTTTTGTTAATATCCTCACTATATATTTTTTCCTGATAATATCCCTAGGAATTTTAACCCATCCTCTGAAAACTCCTGACTATCTTCAGATCATAAGAAATGTTTTTAATCTACACATTAGTATTTATCTGAGTAGGAAGTCTGTCCATTACCTTCACTGTGTTCATTCACATTCTTTAGTCCTATAGCCTGAGCCATGAGTGACAAGCTCATTCTACAAGCCTTTCAGAAGTCTATAGAATCAGAGTCATTTGCAATTTGTATATGAAGAGAATAACTATAGCCTACTACCTTTATGCTAGGATTAGGGTTCCCATTGGTATATCTGAGACTTACCTCTGGCTATAGATTGTCTCTGGTGTTTGGATTACACTTGGCTGAGATGGGTTGGGCCACAATGGAATCATATCTCTGTGATTGTGATAAAAATAAATTTTTTTTTAAAGAATTTAAAAGTCAGCAAAAATTCCCCAAAAAAGACTCTCATTTGACTCTCATAAGAAAGCCTTACCATGAAGTCAGTAAGGAATTCTTGATACCCATTTTATGACTCAGGGACCAAGAATAAAAATAATCAGAATAAGGTCTTATGGGCAGTGGCGAAACCTGAATACGACTAAGATTATAACGCTTATTCTACTTTTCATTGCTTTTCCTTTAACCTTGGTCATGGGCTGAACTCTGGGCTTTCAAGTAATGTTTGAATTAGGTGAGTTTTCTTGCTCTATCAACGTGACATGTTAGTATTTCAGCTATATTGGGTTTGCTAGAATCTCCTTGAATTTCTGAACAATGATAGATTACTTCTTTTTTTCCTTACTTCCCATTTTTTTTATTCTCTCCCTTTCCAATATATCCTATCTCCAATCACTTAATATAATCAGTGGGACAAGTTTACCTCACTGTGTCTGTTGGAAAGGAGAATAAAGAAGACAGATAATTTGGGTCCTAGAAAAAGTGGGGGATTTTGGGCAGTTGGGCTGATATCTCTTGCAAGTACAAGCAGACTCCATCCAGGCCTGAGTTAGCTGGTATCTGGTATTGTGGAGGAAAAGGAAGAATATTTGAAATTTCTAGTGCCTAAGAGGCTCAATTCTTCAAACTCTTCATTAGAAAAAAATCATATAATTGTGTTCCCTATCCCCAAACACCTGAATTCCCTACGAGGCAAGAAACTTTGGCAGAAATTTTCCTAACGGTGAGAGTTGTCCAGCATCACAATAAAGGTTATCAAACCCTGGGGATCTGGAACAAGAAAATACCTCAGAGTCTTCAGTTCAAGGTGAATCATCTTCTGTATTTCCAATAAGGAATCCACTCCATTTCAGGGCATCACATTCTACAATTATAGTATTTTAATTTCAAGAAAATTTTTTCTTCTGCTAAACCCAAATCTCCCTGTGGGTTTATCTCATTGCTCCTCATTGCATCTTCTGGAGCCAAGCAGAAAAATCTAATCACCTGTCAATAAAAAGTTACAATTATTAAAAAAAAGAAAAAAAATCCAATCATTCTTTCATGTCAAATCATTTCAAATCCATGAAGATACCTGTCACTTCCAACTAACGTCTGCTCTTTTCTAAGACAAATGTCTTAAGTTCATTTAATTGCTGCTCATACATATTATCTTTGTCATATACTTTCACAATCCAACTTTTAAAAAGAACTCTTCTTAAATTTCATCTAATTAGATTTGACTCAGTATTATACCTGATAAAAAATCTTTTTTTTTAATATACATGCATTATTGTTGTTGTTGTCCTTTGTTTTCAAAGAGGATCAAAAGCACATAACTATGTTAAAATTGAGTTACAGTATGTCCAGCTATAGCTGATCAGGCCAATAAGAATTTGTACTTCTCTGCTATTGTATACAAATCATCCACATGAACATTTGAGATAGCTTCTCTCATTTTGCATATTTCTTCTTTTCTTTGGGCTAATTCAATTCTGCTTTGCTCATATAGCACAACACCTTCTCTAATAAGGGCATGCCATGCAGGGTAGTAAGTTATACAATATCATACATAGTTATATAAAATATATTTTAATTTTAGTTTTATTATTAAAAAACCAAGATGCCCCCAAAAAACTTCAAGAAAAATAAAATTCTCTAATCTTAATTCATACAAAAGCAGTTTTTTCTTGGGCAATGGATAGCTTTTTTCATCATGTCTTTCAGAATTTTTCAACATTTTAAAAAATAAAACAATCATTTAAACATTTCATGAAAATCTCAACACTGAAATTTAGTCAACTTATCAAACTGACTTGATCATTTCAATTCATAAAGTGTCAATAATTTTTTTAGTCATTCCAAGGTATTATTAGGAGGAGTACAGTGTATTATATAGAGAGATTTAATTAGAAAGATCTGAATTTGAATACAGCTTTTGATACTTATTGGTTTTGCATCTCTGGGCATATCACTTAATCTACTTGAATTTTCAGTTTCTGAATAAAAAAAGGTGATAGTAAAGCCAATATTACATAATTTTTGCGATGATCATGTAAAATAATAAATATAAACAGAACTGACAACTTAAATCTCTATATGCATATTTTGTTGCTATTGTTTTTTTTTTGTTGTTGTCGTTGTTATTTTTACTATAATTATATGATGTAGCCCAGAGACCTCACAAATCAACAAAATGATAATTACTTGATACGCTCCTTAGAGTTGAACCCTCAAATTCATTTTTTCTTTGATTTGCTATGCCCTAGTCTCAGAATTTATTCCCAAGAAAAATTCAAAATAAAGTTTAGATGGAATTTATTTATTCAATTCCCCAAATGTGGGCTCAAGATCCCATACATACTCAAATGCAGGATGGAACAACATTTGTTTCATCCCAAAGAAAATGTAGAAGAAGTAAGATGTTCCAGGATCCTAAAACAGACACTGTGAGCATAGTCAAACAACTATGCCTTGGAAGTCATAACCAGATAGTGCAAACACATCTTTAGAAGTCACTGCTTGCAAGGTGACTTGGGGGTATCATTGAGAAATAACTGCCTGACATTGCTCTGGAATTCTCATTCCCATAAAGTTCTACATAGATGCTTGTGGGTTTGGATACTCTCTGAGATGGAAACTTATTTGGGAATTTTACAATTTGTAAAGTTGCAGTATATAAGTAGTAAATATATGCAGTATATTCAGTAATAAAGTTGTAGTATATAAAAGAAACCCACATAAATCATCAGCATCTTTGTGAATAGATCTATAATTATAGTTTTTCCCTTATTCTTTAGTTTTCATATGAAGATAATATCAGTGCCTTTGAATTCCAAGGATGCAGATTTTGATTCAAGAAATTCAGTCTAATGAAGACATTTCTCCCTACTAAAGCAATCCGCCAAACAGTAAGAAAGGACACTTTCTAAGGCAAGATGTTCTCTGTAACTGAAAGAGTTCAAGTTAAAGATCTTTTCAAGGACATTTTAGATCTGGAGATGATTATTTCATGATTTTAGAGACTGGAGGAGAGGAAAGACATCCAAAGTCTCTTCTGTGATTTGGGGATTCTAAGAGAAAGACCCAAGAATAAGTCAATTCATCTCACAAGCTCTTTAATTGCTTGCATTGTTTCAGATACTGGGCTATATGCTTTGCATTCAAAAACCAAATATAAAACAGTCCCTACTCTCTGAGAGGTTTTAGTCTGTGGCAGGGAAGATTCAAGATGGAAATAGATCAGCAAAATGAAATGTATGTAGTAAATATAATGGATCTGGACTTAATACTAACCACTGAGGAGATTAGGCATTCTAGTTGGAGTTAGTCCTCAAATTCAGCAATAAATGGAGTTAGGGAATCCAAGATACAGATGTGAATATGGATCTCTCTCTGTTTTATGCATGGGAAACAGTCAGTGTAAATATTCTAAAGGGAGAGATGGTAACATTGTTAGAGCAAACTTCAAAGCTGTGGGATGATCAGCTGTGAAACACTTGGCTGTTCTCAGCAACACAGTTGGAACAATGTAATGTTCTCTTCTCTACAAAATAAAGTTCTCTGGGAGTAGGTTTCTGGCGGGGGATGGGGAGTGGGGGGGGTTTCTAGAGGCAGTCTTCCTTTCAGTTCAGGGTAATAATCACTTCAAATGCAGCCAGGAATTAATGCCCAAGTCTTGTCTTCCTTGGGCCCAGTTAGCTTTTTTAGAGACTTATGGTTCTTAGAGACTCCTTGGTTCTGAGAGCTCTTGCCACTAGTCCTTTGTCTCTTCCAGCTTCAGCCTCTAGCTCCCTCTAAATCTCCAGCCAGCACAAAGGTGGAATATGGAATGAATCTTACTCCGCCTCCGAGAGTGGGCTTGTAGGCTTCTGACTTGTGAATCTCCTCCACTGAATCCTAGCTCTAAATCTCCCAAAGTCTCCAGCCAGCACAAAGGTAGAAGTTGGAATGAATCTGACATTGCCTCCAAGAGAGTGCGCTTGTGGTCTTCTGAGGGTTTGCGGGAGCTCCTCCTTATATATGCTTTCTTAAAGGTGTAAACTCTAATAAGTACTAAGTACATAAACATTGTCTCTATCAATTCCAGTGACTTAGCACCTTGTTTCAAGTTTTGACCCATAACAGAACAACAGAGGACTGAAGGCGGGAGTCAAGGAGACAGATTCATTCCATCTTCATCAGCCTCGTGGTGACTGGCCTGGCCTCCTGCATTTCTCCACTGAAACCAAGACTCTGGAAGGTCTCTAAGAAAGCTAGCCCGGGCCCCAGGCAAGGAGACAAGATTGTGAAGGAGATAATAAATGATTTGGACTTTAAGCCCTGGCTATTCTTATAGTAATTAATCTGCTGAAAGGAAGGCTACCCCAAAGACCTCCAGAAAACCAAACCAAGAACATTACATTGGCCTTTTAAATACTTTATTACAATTAAATCCATTCATCATACTGAGTATAAGCCAATCATTATATTACTAGGAAACCATTATTTGTTGTAAGATTAATTCAATAATACTGAACTAAAGAACTATTAATCACCATGCTAAACTAGATAACCATTGTCTTATCAGTTCTACTGACAACACCTTATTTAAGTCAATCATACAAAGTTTCAGCCCTCTATAAAACTTAATTTTGAATTTTTTCTTGGAAATAACCTAGGGCATAAGAAATCAAAGGAAAAAAGTTATATTTGGCTTTCTGTTTCTAGGAGTGGAGTGACCATCTACCTATTATTCTGGTGATTTCTGAGGACTCTGGATAATGGAAACTTATAGAAATACTATCAATAAGAAACAATGGCAATCAAATATGTGTATATGTTTAGATTGTCAGTTCCCTTTAAATATATTATTTATTTAATACTCACAAAATAATGTAATATAAGGTTTATTATGAACATATTATGAGCCTCCAGAATCTGAGGCTCAGATAAAGTAATTTGTCTGGACAAAGCTTGTAAGAATCAAAAACTGTTTCAATCCAAAATCATTCTAATCAAAATCTATCTATTCACAATACTGTATTATTGCTAATTACATTTTGTAATGATTAAAACATGTTGATACTTTATGAATTGAAATGAATTATTTTAAATAAACTTTCAAAGAAGTATCAATTATTAGATGAAAGATGGGTTCCCTCTAAATTAGCATAATTTGGTGTGAGGACTGCTGAGTTCTTTTCACAACTGCTCTCCCCTTTTGTTTCTACATGACTCAACTAACTCTCACCTGTAGTTCCAAGAAACTGTCGGCCTGGTAAACCTTTTCAGCAGATAGCCTAAAGCAGGTTGAGACTAACTGGTTCCAACCTTCTGGTAGGTTAGTGGGTCTACTCCAATCATGTAACGATTTTACCTGGTAGAAAAAGAAGATAAGAACAATTTGTTCCATGACTATGAGAACAGCTAAAGTGAGTGCTGTGTTTCATGCAGAGCTTGGTTCTACATCAAAGACACCAGTGTCATCACTGCATCTTGGGGCATCACTGGTCATCTTGACTCTGTTCTTCTAGTGGACAGTGATTACTCTGAAAGAGAGAATGAGACCAATGATTTAGTGCAACTCTGTCTCACTTAAATATAATTTATGCTTGATTTAAAAGACATCACCTGTTATGGGCCAGAATTTGAAACAAGGTACTAACTCACTGGAATTGATAGAGACAATGCTTATGTACTTAAGGTCACACCTTTAAGAGTTCATACATTAGTTTACACATTAGCCTTGGAGATTCACAAGTCAGGATTCACTTGGGAGATTCACAAGTCAGGAACCCACAATCCCACTCCCTCAGAGAAGGAATCAACCTTTGAGTTCACGCCTCTTATAGAGAATATAAAACAACGAGCTCACTAGAATCTCTTAGAGCCCCAACCAGGAGTCAGCTGGGGAGATCGAGAAGCCAGGAGTCTGAGAGAGAGTGAGAGGCAGAAGCTGGAAGTGCTAAAAGACTAGCAATAAGAGCTCTCAGAACCAAGGAGAGAGATAGGCCTCTAAGAAAACTAACTAGGCTATTTTGAAGGAGACAACAAAAGATTTGAATTTTAACTCCTGGCTGCATTTGAAGTAATTATTGCTTGGAACTGAAATGAAGGCTGCTTCTAGAAGCTCCCCAAGAAACTTGTTCACAGAGAACAATATATTTTATAGAAAAGAACACTACAATCACCCATACTATTTTACCATCTGTATACATCTTAAAGTTCTGTGGTCGCCAGGCAAGTGAAGCAGGTACAAATACTCTAGGAGCTATATTCTTAATCCTGTACACAAATGGCCTAGGCCATATGGTTATGAGAAAACTCAACAGGTGTCACTTTCAAAGAACAGCTTTGAGTGAAATAAGACTAGCAAATGAAGACCAGCTTCCCGAAATCAAAGGTGGATACATATTTTTCTGGAGTGGCCAGAGTCAAGCGAAGTGGTACAAAGCTGATGGAGGATTTGAAATCAAAATGAATATAGTAAACAAGCTTGCATGTCTCCCAAAAGCGGTGAATAACAATACATGACAATACAAATGGCACTTGCAGATCATCAGTGCCAATATTCTCACCATGACTATCAATCAATCCTAAAGCCACACTAATAGTAAATTCCTCAACTCGAAAAGGCTACAAGCCAAACCTAAAGAGGAGGAGTGCTGGTGTATACTCCCACCCTCTTTTTTTTTTTTAATAGATTTTGTACATTCAAAATAGCCTTCAAAGCTGAGATGCAACAGTGTATGTATCGATTCTCTCTTGCTTTTGCTAATTGTGGCCTAACAATTAACAGTAAGTTAAAACAGGTACTCCATCATCCTGTCATATCATCTCAAGCATATATGGAACTATTGATAACAACAAATGAGAAGTTTTGAATGTTATGGATAAGTTCACTTACCTTGGCAGTTTTGTTTACACAGATAGTTAGGTTCATGTAAACAATGCTAGAGCTAACTTATATTAATATTTGGAAGTCTCTAAAGGAATAAGTGGGAGAAGTGAGATGTTACAAAGCTACCAAACTGAAAGTATATAAAGCCACTGTCCTCCCTTCACTGTTGTATGACTATGAAACCTGTACAGTTTACCAGCTCCATGACAGGTAATAGAATCACTTCCATTTGAAAAGATGAGATATCAGACATGAAGCTCCTTTCTTGAATTAAACTCCAAGCACTTAAACTCTATTAAAGAAAGCACACCTCTGTTGGGCTGACCACATTATTTTAAATGCCAAACATATGCTTGCCAAAAAGATTTTTTTTTGGAGACATGAGAAAGGGCAAGCACATATGTGGTAGTTAGAAAAAGTAATCCAATGACACTCTCAAGGTCTCTCGGAAGAACGTTAGAATTTATTGCATGACATAGGAGACAGTAGCAAAGTACTGACCAACCAAGTATACTTTCCTTATAGAAGGTGCTGTATTCTATGACCAAAGTGAAGTGGAATTAGCTCAGAATCAATGCAAGATATGTAAAGTTAGACAATTTATCTCAAATATTAATGTGGACTATCTGTGCCCAAACTGGCAGAGCTCTTTGAGTTCATATTTCCTTATCAGCCACAGTTAGGTATACGTTCCTAACATAGGAATACAATTCTTGTCCTTTTCAAGACTGAGAAACAATAACAACCAATTTTGATGATTGGTGGATTGTCTGGATAACATCATTTAATTATAGTAATAATAACAAAAAGGAATTATAGCAGTAAAAACTATAAAAAAAACATACATACATATGGATTTAGGCTTTTTTCCTTCATATAATTTTACTTGATCACAAAAATATGCAATGTAAGTTTTATTATCAATATTCTATTGATTTAGAAAGTGGGCTCAAGTACATTAAGTGACTTTGCAGAGATGCAAAGCTATTAAATATCAAAAGTTCTATTCAAACCCAAATCTTTCTAGACAAAATCCC
Organism: Antechinus flavipes; assembly: GCF_016432865.1. Lineage (NCBI taxonomy): Eukaryota > Metazoa > Chordata > Mammalia > Dasyuromorphia > Dasyuridae > Antechinus > Antechinus flavipes. Next base: position 664,858,484 of record NC_067398.1, on the reverse strand, counting down.
TCCAGCCATGACACTGTACTCCTCCTAATGGTACTTTGGAAAGACTAAAAACATCGTGATACTTTTTGAATGGAAATGAATTGATTTAAATAGGCATTGAGTAACTTTGATTAATCGAGCAAATGTTCAATGGTCAGATTTTTATGAAACATATTAAGTGTGCGTTTTTTTCAGAATTTGAATAACTCTGAAGGACTTGTGATGACAAATGTTATCTATCCCCAGAGAAAATGAAAGGAGTGTGAAAATAAATTGAAACATACTTTTAAAATTTATATTTCTTATGGTTTCTAGAGGATGTTATTTTCTTTTATATTATGATTAACATAAAAATGTGTTTTGCATGACTACACAAATATAACAAAAAAACCTTGACCAGTTATAATATTGAGCCAAATTGAATTAATTAAATTGAATTAATTAAATGAAATTAAATAGGAATAAATGTCAGGTCTTAGATTTGGTTTGGAAAGGCAAATGATAAAGATAATATGGATGAGGACCAAATAAAGAAATTTGCCATGCTTTTCCTAGAGAAAAGAAGCCATAAGTTGGAAATGAAAGGTTTTTGTATGAGTTTGAAATAATCTAATGTGAAAGAGTGATTGGCCTTGTTCTGCTGGGCTTCAGAAGATGTAATAAGGAACAGAATGGGGTCACTCTACAAGGAGCCTGATTTTACCTCAGTAGAAGCAAACACTTTCTTGCAATGAAAATGCTATAGTAGCAGAAATGGACGTTTTAGGAAACAGTGGATTCTTTGTTGTGAACATAATATGATTCTGACTGGATTGAAGAGCTTTCAAGGCTCAAATTCTCCAGGGTTTATTAACTTCATGTGACAACTCTCACTATTAGGAAGATTTCTGTAATCATTTCATGCCCCTTAGGGCGTTTAGCTGTTCAGGAATAGAAAATACAATTACGTGATTTTTCTAATGAAGAGGTTGGGGGAATTGAGTTTCACAGGCAGTAGAAATTTCAAATAGTCTTCCTCTTATTTCACAGGACCAGATATAAGTTCAATCAGGCCAGAAAGGAGTCTGCTTGTAATTCCCAGAGATATTCTTACTGCCTGAAAATTTTTACTTTTGGGGGGACCCAAGCATCTGCCTTTCTTGCCCTCCATTCCAACAGATACACTCAGTCAAACCTGTCCCGTTGTTTATTTTCAGTAAGATATTTGAAGTAGGAATTGTTGGGAAGAGAAAGAGTAAAGAGAAGTAAAGGGGAAATAAGGAAAAAGAGAAGCAGCATTCAGCATTGCTCAAAGACTAAAGGAGAATCTCCCCAAACCTACATAGATGAAATTACAGTCTAAATTAGTCAGTAGAGCAAGAAAAATTGACCTGCTTCATAGTTTATTTGAAAGCCCAGAGTTTAGCCTAGGATCCAGTTTGGAAGAAAAGCAAAGTAAAGTACAATAAGTCATCTACTGAGTTATGTTCAGGTTCCCTTTTTGCTAAAAGGACATGTATTTAATTATTTTCATCCTTTGATCCTGAGCTATAAAATTGGAATCAAAGATTTCTTTTTGCCTTCATGGTGGTCTTTCTTTTGTGAGAGTCTGTGAGAGAGTCAAATGAAATCATCTTTGTGGAATTTTTTTTAGTGAACTTAAATAATTTCAGAATGATCAACTTTATTTTTACCACGATAGCAGAGATATGAGTCTGTTGTCTAATCCATCTCAGCCAAGTATAATCCAAATACCAGGGATAGCCTTTAACCGGAGGTAAGTCTCAAGTGAACTAGTGGGAAGATTGAGGGTTTATGCTCCTAATTCAAGATAAAAGTTATTTGGGTATGGTATGAATAGTCTCATTCTTACCATAAAAGACTCTTGTGATTCTACAGACTCCTAAGCTGAACTTATCAATCAGTGTACAAGTCACAGGATCAGGGAGTATGGGTGAGAGTGAGTATGGGGAGTTGATGGAAGGACTTCTTACTCTAATAGCATTGATGAGTGGTCTTCATCCAATTCATATGCTCTGAAGGTTGTCAAAAAACCTAAAAGGAGTTTTTAGAAGTTGCTTTGGAATTTCTATGGAGAATGTCAAAAAGTCTCTCTAGTATTTAGGGTATAATTAATTGCTGTACAAAGATATTTGGTTGTCTCATTTAGAGACATTATGATATGATGTATATAAGATCACTGCATTGTACATGCACATTCCTTAGATTTTCTTAAATTCAACAGAAACAGTTGTCTCTGACACAACTTTATTTCTTATTGTCTTCTCTCAAATATCCTAATGTAATTTTTTTTGTCATCTCTTAGTTAACTTGTTAGCTTTTTAGTGGTATATAGTGCAAGCATATTGTGAACTTTAATGAACTGTCAGTTAATGCATTTATCTATCTCTAAATATGTGGGCATGGTTGGACTGGGGGAAGAGAGATAAAGAAAGAAGACAAAAAAGACTAAAAGGGATGCAAGTAATAGGTAAGACTGATACATGTATCATGATAGGGAAACAAAAAAGATTTAAAATATTTGAGGATTGTTATGGAAAAGATTAAATGTGCTGAGCTTGACCTCAGAGAGTAGAACAAGGAAAAATTCATGGAAGTTGCAAAAACAATTTCCAACATTAACCTTACTAATAATTATAGAATTGGTAGTGATCTTTTATACATCATCCCACTTTTCCTTAGATAATCTCTGAACTTGTTGGAGAGTATATCATTGCTGTTTTTTCTTTGTTTTTTTTTTTCCAGTGTTCTATTTAGATAACAAGTTTATATAATTCAATGTTTCTTCCTGGAAGCCAGTGAAGTCTAATTGGTATCAACTTAAAATTAGTAAATCAATCACACTGTTGGAATTTTATAATTATTTCATTTTATAAGTAGTAGAGATCCATCCTCAAACTCTTCAGAATTATTCCCTAAAACCTTGAGGGGGAAAATAGTTGTTGTCCTCTAGGGACAGAATTTATTGGTCTGACTAAGTTAAGAGAGTAATCCTAGAATATATCCTAGATATATGAAAAATACTGGAGGATCTTAGTAGAGAATAATTTAAATATGAGTCAGTGCAGACTTCCTTTAACTTTCTAAGTGATTCTTTTCTCTTCATTTCCATCAACTTCAGGAAGATCTTTTCTTGTTACCTCACCAAAGTGAGGAAGATTAAATATATCTCTCAAAGTATTCTTTCTCTGAGAGGTCAATATATTTGCCCATTATAGATATGTGCTCTGCTCCTACTTCATCTCAAGTGATAGCTAATTAAATGTTTCAAGGGCTAACAAAAGGAATTAGACCTGTTTTCTTTAGACTAGTGAGGATATGGTTAAAAGAAAAATTTTGACTTGATCTCAAAAACAAATCAAGAAACAAATTTCCTAATAACTAAAGCTTTATAAATGTGGAATGGGATCTATTAAAATGTGATAAGTCCCTGCTCATGGGAGGTTACTGCATAATGACTTCTCATCTGTAAAATTACTTTTCATCACCCTCCTTGCTGTGTCTCTGACTCGGTGAATTTCATAGTCTTGACACAATGCCCATAGCCTTCTCACTCTCAAACATCATACCCTAATGCCACCTTTCTTTTCTCATCGATAATTTTCTTCAGGGAATTCCCCATTTTGAGAAAGCTGTCAGGTTTGTCAGTCTTTGTTCTCCTCCTGTTTATGTCCCTGACTCTCCAGGCTCAGTCACTATGCCTTACACAGGTACTTTCCCTCTCCCTGCCTCGTCCTTATTACTTATTGATCTTTAACACTTAGCACAGTATTTGACATATAGTAAATTTTACTTCATAGCTCTTCATAGCCACATCACATTTTCATGGTCATGTTGGGCTAAACCTATTCAAGTATACGTGAAAGTAGATGGAATTTAGGATCTCTTTCAATTCTGAGGTTCACTAAGTTTTCCAGAATTCTCAGAATTGTAATTGCACATTATGTCTAATTTTTGTCTGTTTTTCTCAGACTGTTATTGACTTTTCTAGTTAATATAAAGAACATAGTAGATGATCCTGTTTTTGTTTGCAGTCAACTCTGCTTTCCATTCTTATATGGAAAACTGATTCCATGTTTTGAGAAACACCTTCTTAGACTGAATATTCACCTTTAATCCCAGATACATCTTCCTTTCACAATATTGTCACCCAGGGCCATTTGCTCCATTGAGTTTTTCTTCTTTTCAATATCACATACATTATACAAAATGAACTTTAAGTATAGTCAGCTGGCATGGACTGTAGAATATAGTATTTCAGAGATTTGAAGGGTTATAGAATATGTCAGAAATGGTGGGTGTTATTGCTTAGCACTCCCATTATACTTTTAAAGCTGATGGAGAGCAGCTCTCTAAGACATGTGTTTTCATATACATAACTGTCAGATTTCTCAGGAAAGTTAGCAGCACAGGCTCACCAGCCACTGGAAGACTGATCCCATCTACTCCTAGCTATATGTAGCTGCAACATATAAAAAAGGTGAAAACACACAAGCCCAGACAATCTCCTTTCATACAAGATTCTAATTCATATTAAAATGATGTGGGAGTTATAATAGATAGTAAGCTTATTATGAGTTAATTTTTATGGAAGACAAAATGACATAAAAACTTAACCTGTATTAAAGGAGTAATAACTTCCCATAAAAAAGAGATCTTCATCCATCTGTCTTTGACCATAGTAAGGCATCATAAAAAATTTTGTGCTTATTTCTGTACACCATAATTTGTAAAGAATTGACAATCAGGAGAAAATGCAAGGAAGAGCAACCAGAATTGTGATGGACTTTTATTGATCAGCTGAAGGAACTATAAAGTTGCTTGACCTAAGGGAGAAAAGACATGGAATATGGGATGGCTGTCTTCACATATTTAAAGGGATGTCATATGGAGAGAAATGGTATTTGGTTGGCAAGGACCCAGAATGTAGACTGAGAGCATTAGATAGTGTTTGAAAACAGGCATATTTTGACTCAAAAGAAAGGAAATAGAGAGCAAACACATAGAGGAATAGGTTGCTTTATAAAACAGAGATTTCCCTTCAATTGAGAGCTTTATGAAAAGGTAAGATGTTTACTTGACAGGCATAGGGCAGGATGGATTGTTTTTATAGTATACAGTTTTATATTTTGCTTCCCTTGAGGTACTTTCCATATATGTGATTTCATGATTCCAATTTTAAAAATGAACTGCTCAGATCCTTCTGGATACCAGTTTCATTTTCTCCCTCTTTGCTTTTGGTTCCAAGTGTGGACCTGTCCTGCCCTTAGCAACTTCTTTTTTCAATGACTGGAACATCTTTTTTTTTTTTTCTTGTGACATTTAAATTTTTTTTAAATTTATTTTATCCTGTACTTAAGAAACAAAACATGTTTTTTCAAAACATAGGAGGAAAAAAAGATGGCAATGAATTCTGCTTATCGGTTCTTTCTCTATTTGCAGATAAAGTCTTCCTTTATATAGTTTTTGTAATTAATCTGGGTACTTAAAATAGAATGATTTAATGGCTAAAAGTTCTTCTTAAAACAATATTGTTTTTACTGTATATAACATTCTTTTAGCTCTTCTTATTTCACTCTTCATTATTTCATGGAAGTCTATTTGTATTTTTCTAAGATCCTTGTGGTCATCATTTTTATAGCAAATAAGTATTCTTTGTGATCATATATATCCCAATTTGTTTAGCCATTCCCTGAATGATTAGCATTCATTTAATTTTCAGTTCTAGCCATTAAAATGAGAACTGCTATAAATATTGTAGAACATATAGATTGCTTTTCTTTTCCTCAATTTAACTTTGGATACAGAACTAGTAGTAGTCTTGCTGGGTCAAGTGGTACAAGCAGTTTAAGAACTCTTTGAACATAATTTCAGATTGCTTTCCAGAAGGGTGGGGATGATTACAATTCCACCAACAGTGAATTACTCTCCCGATTCTTCTACATCGGCTTTATATTTATTAATTTCCTGTTCAATTATTTTAGCCAATGTGGTAGGTATACTATCTAACAGTTGTCTTGATTTCCGTTACTGTCAATAATATATTAAAGCATTTTTCATATGACTATAAATTAGTTAGATTTCTTCATTGGCATACTGCCTCTCCTTATCCTTTGAGCATTTATCCCTGGGGAATACTATTGATTATTTATCGATGGTCACTGAAAGTTTCCAGGAAATTTCAGATTTTATAAATTGTTCTTTCCTAAATGTGGTTGTTTATATTTCAAAGACTCAAAGAACCAGAAAGAACTGTAGACATTTTTAGGAACACATCCGTCATCTTGCATTGAGGTTGTATGTATGAATGGTAAATTGTACAAGGTCACAAAGATAAGTGACAGAGACAAGGGAAGAGCTGAGAAATTCTAAATCAAAACTTGATGTTCTTTCCATTCTGTATACAAGGATAATCATATTTTCATGTTATGCCCTTCTCACTTTTCTTTCCCAGCAGAAAAGAAAGCCCTATAGTATCAGAAAACCAAACAAAATTCACTGATTTTATTCTTCTGCGATTTTCTGAAAAACCAGAACAGCAGGAGGCTCTCTTTGGGCTGTTCTTGGGCATGTACTTGGTCACAGTGATTGGAAACCTGCTCATAATTTTGGCCGTTGGCTCTGACTCTCATCTTCATAGGCCCATGTACTTCTTTCTTTCCAACTTATCCTTTGTAGATTTCTGTATGGTATCTACCATAGTCCCCAATTTGTTGGTAAGTATCTTGATAGAAAACAAGGCCATCACCCATGTTGACTGCCTTGCCCAGATGTACTTCTTTATGGTTTTTAGTTGTATGGATAATTTTCTCCTTACTGCAATGGCCTATGACCGTTTTGTAGCTATCTGTCATCCCCTACGCTATTCAGCCATCATGAATCCTAGGCTATGTGGTCTGCTGGTGCTGCTTTCCTGGATAATAAGCCTTCTAGATTCTCTTCTTCACACTCTGATGGTAACACGGCTCTCCTTTTGTATAGACCATGAAATTCAACACTTCTTTTGTGATCTTGCTGAGATTCTGAAACTCTCTTGTTCTGACACCCTAATGAATTACATTTTGATTTACATTTTAGCTGGACTGTTGGTTTTTCTCCCCTTCACAGGGATACTTTCCTCTTATATCCAGATTTGCTCTTCCATTTTGAAAATCCCATCATCTCAGGGGAAGTATAAAGCCTTTTCCACTTGTGGATCTCACCTCTCTGTTGTGTCCCTATTCTATAGTACAGGACTGGGAGTGTATTTCAGTTCCTCATTTACCCATTCTTCCTGGAAGAGCACAGTTGCCTCAGCAATGTATTCTGTGGTTACCCCCATGTTGAATCCATTTATCTATACACTAAGGAATAAGGACATAAAAGATGCCCTTAGGAAGCTAATTAGCAGAACAGTTTCCTCTCAATGATGGGGTTGGCTCCTGGTCCTTGAAATGAGACGCTGGTACATTTGGGGAAAATAGTGGAAGGAAGAAATTTTTGATTCTTCAATTTCTCCCCATTCAAATCTACATTTCATTTTGCATTTTCAGTGCTATTGCCTAAAATATAGATTTCACTCTGTCACCCTTTCCTAATGAGTACCAGGGGTTCCCTATTGCCATTAGGATCAAATGCAAAATCATCAGTTTGACATTCAAATTCCTTCATAACTTACCTCCTTTCTACCTTTCTACTCTTTTAAAACTTTACTCCATACCACATGCTATTAGCTCCAGTAAAGCTAGTTTTTGCCATTCTATGAACAACACATTCCATTTCTTGGCTCTGGGCACTTTCTTGGGCTGTCTGCCATATCTGGAATGTTCTCTGTATTCAACTCTACCAATTGAGTTCTTTTGCTTCCTTTAAGTCCTAAAATTTAAAAAAAGTCCTATCTTTTCCTGGAAGCTTTCCTAATTCCTTAGTTCAAGTGTGTTCACTTTGTTAATAATTACTCATTTATGAATTATTCATTTTATTCACTTATTATTAATATATTGAGCACTAATAATCTTGTATATAGCTTGTTTGTGTATATTTGTTTGTATGTTGCCACCCCCATTAGATTGTATGATCTTTGAGGTCAAGTTATATCTTTTGTTTTATTTTGTATGCCCAAAGCATAGTACAGTGACTGAAATGTGCTTAATAAATGCTGACTGATCAAGCTCAGTTTTCCTACCTTAATGACTGACTGTGGTTTTATTTTTTATAATGGACCTTGACCTTTCCCGTCATGGCTTCTATTATTCAAGTTTAAACCATAATGATAACTCGTTGAACCCAATCTGCTTTCTTAGGATATTTTTTCTTTAAAAAATGTTAGGTTTGGAGTGATAGATCCAGGATTTTAGTCCTTACTATCACTTATGAGTTATGTGCACTTGAACAAGTTATTTAATGGATTTTTTTCTCAAAATTCCTTCATTTATGAAAAGGAAATTGGAAGACATGCCCAGTCTCCTTAACATTTCTTAAAAACACCAAATCAAATATACTATAAGAACGTGGCTTGTAAGCTATAAATAGCTATGTTACACAGGAAAGGAAAAATTTAGGAAAAATTGATATGGAATTTCATCATTGGTTTTCTAAGTTTTGTAATGAGTGTGCTAGCACCCAGAACACCCCAGAATCAGCTGGAGTCAGGATAAACAAAAATCCTCAGTCTTTATTCTTGGTCTTTAGATGCAGGATTGAACAGGATGGAAGCAGAATCTCCACAAAAGCCTTCTCCCTCCTCTATGGTCAAAGTGTGACTCAGCCGGTCTTACTCCACCCCCTAGTCCCTCCTACAATCCTCTGGATACACCAATCATTGAGCCAGCACAGGATCGTGGGAAGGACCATTTTCCAAGCATTTGCCCATAGAGTATTGTCCAATCAGTAGTTAGCCTCAAGTGCTCGGCAGTCCTGACCTCAGTGCATCAACTCAATAGTTTCAGCCCTCTACATCTCCCGCTTTCTTTTGTTTTAGTCACACCATCTCTGACTTCTCAGGATGCTGAGAGCCCCCAAAAGGAGGTGATGGTGCCCTCCCTGACTTCTCAGAAAAGGAGGTGAAAACATTGAAAAGTAGGTGATGACATCCCTCCCCTCCGACTTCTCAGGAAGGGAAGTGAAAGCACTAAAAAGAAGATGATCATGCCCTCCCCAACATCTCAGGAAGGGAGATGAAAAGCACCAAAGGGAAGTGGGGATTGCTAGTGGGATTCTGGGCTGAAGGCTCTTATTAGAAACAGGTATACACAAACCCATCAGCATGGGAGGTATTACATGAACACATAGCAATAACACAAAGGCTATTAGTGATGACTCTCCCCACAATCAGTGCAAGCTCAATGTGGTGCAACAAACATGAATTGTACATGCAAGTAATGATATAACAAACAATATAAATCAATATGGTATTATAAGAGATTTCCAGAAGTCCTAAAAGGAGGGTATGTAAACAACAGTCACATATACACTTTCTTTAGCATCCAAGAAATAGTCTAAAACCAATCTATTGTCCATTGCTTCACATGTCAGGGAATCCAATGATCCCCACAAATTTTTGAAGTCTTGCAACAGTCTTTTTATGTGTTAGGGAATCCAATGATTCCAGCAGATTTTGAAGTCCTGCAATAGTCTTATCATTTCTCAGAAAATCCAATGATTCCTGAGGGTTTTCAAGTCCTACAACAGTTTTATCATAACTCAGAGAATGCAATGATTTCTGAGGGCTTTATAGTCCTACAAAAATCTTATCATGTCTCAGAGAATCCAATGATTCCTGAGGGTTTTGAAGTCTAATAATTTTTGATGTCCATGTTTCAAACACCATAACTGCCATGCTCTTTCAGTGGTGGGCACAGTCAAGCAGTGGAACCATCCCATCTTTCTTGGATCTTCTCCTTCATTTCAAAGGTCTGCTTTGTCTCTCTCTGATGAACAAGGTGAATATGCCTCGTTGGCACCCATCTGATTCCTTCTCCATCTGTGGAGATACAAGCAAACCCTTTCTCCCAAGCAGTTAACCTATCTGGTCCCTTCCATTCACTACTTTCTGGGTCTCTCCACATCACCTAGTGATTATCTAAAGATAGTGGAGCTGCTCGCACTGGACACTGCCCTTCCAGTGGGTTATAAAACTTGTCTGCTGCAGCCAGTGCATCTTTGTCAAAAATCAAGAAATTAATAGTATAAAGAGCTAGATTTAGAAGTTCTCTAAGGTTACCTGTGGCTCCTCCTTTCTTTTCTTTTTGGAGGAGTGTCTTAATGTCTCTGTTTTTTCTCTTTACTATTGCCTGTCCTTGAGGATTAAAAGATATGCCAGTAGTGTGTAGAATCTTATACTGTGCACAAAAGTGTGCAAACTGTTTAGAAGTATATGCAGGTCTGTTATCTGTTTTTATTGTTTATGGCACACTGATAATCGCAAATGTTTATATAAGGAATTCAGTGACCACTCAGGCTGTCTCTTTTGCTGCTGGCATTGCAAAAATGAATCCTGAAAAAGTGTCTACAACAACATGAATAAAAGACAGATAACCAAAAGATTTATAATGGGTCACATCCATTTGCCAAATTTCATTGGGTCTCAAATCACGATGGTGTTTTCCCTGGAGGCAGTGTAGGAGGATGGAAAGGAAGGCAAGCTATACAGGCTTTTACTATTCTCCTTGCTTCCTCTCTTGTTATTCCAAGTTGCAAATGTAAAGTTTGGGCAGCCTGATGATATTTAAAATGAGATTCTTGGGCTTCTTGTAATAAAGGAGTATTGGTCAACATAGATAGAAGGCTATCTGCCTTTGAATTACCATCAAAAATAGGACCTGGAAGTCCACTATGAGAGTGGACATGCAAGATATAAATCTTACCTGGATGCTTTCTCACTTGCTCTTGAAGTTCCTTGAAGAGTTGATATATATTAGAGGCTAAAAATTTTATCTGGGCTGTGGCAATTCTTTGTACCACACCTCCTGAATAGGCCAAATCAGATATTATATTTATATCTCCTGGATAATAAGTAAGAGCTAGAATGATTGCATAAAATTCATTCTGCTGAGTGGACTGAAAAGGAGTTCTGACTACCCTCTTTATAGTTAAGTTGTGAGAGTATACAGCACAAATATTATGTTTGAATGCATCTGTAAAGATAATTGGTCCTTTAAGAGGAACTTTAGAAACCTTCTCTTCAAGAATCCATCACCAATTATGTAATAGTCTGGTTATCTTTAATGGAGACCCAAGTGCAAAATTTGGAGCCATGGCCAATAAAATTTGCCACTCTGAGATGGTTTTACAGCATACATTAATTTGTGCATTAGTATAAAAGGTGTATATCTTGTCAGGTCTTATCCAAGATAATTGTACTGCTTGCTTAATGGCTTTAACAAAATTCTAGCCTCAAGCACTGGGTAAGGAGTAAGGTTTTGTTGTTGTTGTGCCAGGAGGTTCACCTACTCTATCACACTGTCTCCTTGATGAAGGACTGCTGTGGTTGTCTCTTGTGTAGCAAAAACTGATATTTTCAAGGGTTTTTGAGTGAGTCTTTCAACTACATTGGATAAAGCCAGTTCAACTTTTCTCAAAGCCTCTTGAGCTTCTTTTGTAAGCTGACGTGGTGAGTTTAAAGCATTGTCTTCCCTTAAAATGTCATATAATGGTTGCAATTGATAGGTAGTCAAGCCTAACACTGGTCACAACCATTGGATATCTCCTATCAGTTTCTGAAAGTCATTTAAAGTGTTTAGCTTCTCTGTTCTTTGTAATGACCGTGTATTTAAAATCAGCTGGAGTCAGGAATTCAGGTTAAGGAAAAAATCTTCAATATTTATTGAAGTGAAGAGGTGAATAAAGATTGCAATAGCAATATGGGCAAGAAAGATTGCTATAGCAATATGGGCAGCTGCAACAGGAAACCAGCTAACAGAGAGAGATCTGAGCTGAGCAAACCATTGCAATAGCAATGCCAAAAGTCTCTCCTTACCCTTCCTTTTCCACTCCCCTGCCTCCACCCACCAAAATCGTCATTTCCTATACAACACATCAGGACTTGCACAAAGAGTGGGCAGGGGCCATTTTTTCTCCAAGCTTATATATTAATAGAGTATGGTCCAATTACTATTTAGCCTCATGTGCTTGGAACCTCAGTGCATCAACTCAAGCCTCAGACCATTACATCTCCCCCTTTCTTTTGTTTTAGAACACAAGTGATCATGCCATCCCTGACTCCTCAGGGAGGTCAGAGCCCCCAAGGGGAGGTGATCACACCCTCCCTGACTTCTCAGGAAAGGAGGTGAAAGCACCAAAAAGGAGGTGATCATGACCCCCCTGACTTCTCAGGAAGGGAAGTGAAAGCACTAAAAAGGAGATAATCATTCCCTCCCTGACATCTCAGGAAGGGAGATGAAAAGCACCAAAGGGAAGTGGGGGTTGCTAGCAGGTTTCTGGGCTCAAGGGTCTTATTATGCACAAACCCATCAGCATGGGAAGTATTACACAAGCACATAGCAACAATGCAGAAGCTATTAGTGATGACTCTTCCCACAGTCAGTGCAGGCTTAATGTGGTATAACAAATATGAATTATACACCCAAGTAACGGTATAACAAACAATATAAATCAACATTGTGTTGTAAAAGATTGCCAGAAGTCCTAGAAGGAGAGTATGTAAACAGCAGTCACACATACACCTTCTTCAGCAGCCAGGAGATAGTTCAAAACCAATCTATTGTCCATTGCTTCACATATCAGGGAATCCAGTGATTCCCCCAAGTTTTTGAAGTTCAGCAAAAGTCTTTTTATGCCTTGGGGAATCCAATGATTCCAACAGATTTTGAAGTCCTGTAACAGTCTTATCATTTCTCAGAAAATCCAATGATTCCTGAGGGCTTTCAAGTCTTATGTCTCAAAGAATCCAATGATTCCTGAGGAATTTAAAGTCCTACAACAATCTAATATCTCAAAGAATCCAATGATTTCTGAGGGTTTTGAAGTCCAATGATTTTCTATGTCCATGAGTCAAATGCCACAACTGCCACATTCTTTCAATGGTGAGCACAATCAGCAGCAGAACCACCCGATGTTTCTTGGGTCTTCTCCTTTGTTTCAAGGGTCTGCTCTGTCTCTCTGCAATGGACAAGGCGAATACGGCTTGTTGGCACCCATCTGATTACTTCTCCACCTGTAGAGATACAAGCAAACCCTCTTCCCCAAGCAGTTAGCCTATCTGGTCCCTTCCATTCACCATTTTCTGGGTCTCTCCACATCACCTGGCAATTATTTAAAGATAGTGGAGCTCCTCGCACTGGACACTGCCCTTCTGGTGGGTTATAAAACCTGTCTGCCGGAGCCAGTGCATCTTTGTCAAAAATCAAGAAGTTAATAGTATAAAGTGCTAGATTTAGTAGTTCTCTAGGGTTACCTGTAGCTCCCCCTTTCTTTTGTTTTAGGGGCAGCATTTTAATCTCTCTGTTTCTCCTCTCTACTATTGCCTGTCCTTGAGGATTAAAGGGTATGCCAGTGGTGTGTAAAATCTTATACTGTGCACAAAAGTGTGCAAAATGTTTGGAGGTGTATGCAGGACCATTGTCTGTTTTTATTGCTTGTGGCACACTCATAATGGCAAATGCTTGCATGAGGAATTCAGTGACCACTTGGGCTGTCTCTTTTGCTGCTGGTATGGCAAAAGTGAATCCTGAAAAGGTGTCTACCACAACATGGATAAAAGACAGACGACCGAAAGATTTATAATGGGTCACATCCATTTGCCAGATTTCATTGGGTCTCAAACCACGAGGGTTCTTCCCTGGAGGCAGTGTAGGAGCGTGGAAAGGAAGGCAAGCTGTACAGCTTTTTACTATGCTCCTAGCTTCCTCTTTTGTTATCCCAAATTGTAAATGCAAAGCTTGAGCAGCCTGATGGTATTTAGAATGGGATTCCCGGGCCTCCTGAAATAAAGGTGTACTGGCTAACATAGTTAAAAGGCTATCTGCCTTTGAATTCCCATCAAAAATAGGACCTGGGAGTCCACTATGTGAGTGGACATGCAAGATATAAATCTTACCTGGATGTTTTCTCATTTGCTACTGAAGTTTTTTAAAGAGCTGATATATATTAGAAGATGCAAATTTTATTTGGGCTGTGGCAATTCTTTATACCACACCTACTGAATAGGCTGAATCAGATATTATATTTATGTCTCCTGGATAATAAGTGAGAGCTAACATGATTGCATATAATTCGTTCTGCTGAGTGGACTGAAAAGGAGTTCTGACTACTCTATAGTTAAGTCATGAGAGTATACAGCACAAATATTGTGTTTGGATGCATCTGTAAAGATAGTTGGTCCTTTAAGAGGAACTTTAGAAACTTTTTCTTCAAGAATCCATCGCCAATTATGTAAAAGTCTGGTTATCTTTAATGGAGACCCATGTGTAAAATTTGGAGCCATGGCTAATAAAATTTGCCACTCTGGGATGGTTTCACAGCATACATTAATTTGTGCATTTGTATAGAAAGTATATATCTTGTCAGGTCTTGTCCCAGATAATTGTACTGCTCGCTTAATTGCCTTTAACAAAATTCTAGCCACAAGCACTGGGTAAGGAGTAAGCTTTGTTCTGGTTGTGCCGGGAGGTTCACCTACTCTATCATACTGTCTCCTGATGAAGGACTGCTGTGGGTGCCTCTGGTGTGGCAAAAACTGATATTTCCAAGGGTTTTTGAGTGACTCTTTCAACCACATTGGATAAAGCCAGTTCAACTTCTCTCAAAGCCTCTTGAGCTTCTTTTGTAAGCTAGCATGGTGAATTTAAAGCACTGTCTCCCCTTAAAATATCATATAATGGTTGTAACTAGTAGGTAGTCAAGCCTAACACTAGTCACATCCATTGAATATCTCCTATCAATTTCTGAAAATCATTTAAGGTGTTTAGCTTTTCTGTTCTTAAGGACAGTTTTTGTACTGTAAGTACCTTAGGGTATACTTCATATCCTAAATATTGAAAAGGAGCATGTCTTTGAATTTTTTCTTCAGCTATGTACAATTTGTAGTATCTTAGTGTTTCTATGGTCTTTTGTAGATATGCTTCTAACATTTGTTCCTCAGGTGCACATCCCAATATATCATCCATATAATGTAATAGCATAACTTTTGGAAATGCTTTTCTTATTGGAGCAAGAGCAGCAGCAAACATACATTTGACACATAGTAGGGCTGTTTTTCATCCCCTTTGGCAAAACTATCCATTCATATATTTTATAAGGCTCAGCTAAGTTAATGCTGGGCACTGAAAAGACAAATCTTTTCGTATCCTCCTTATCTAGAGGGATAGAATAGAAACAATCCTTAATGTCTATAACCCAAAGAGGCCATTCTCTAGATGCAGGGGTCCTCAAACTTTTTAAATAGGGGGCCATTTCACTGTCCCTCAGACTGATGGAGGGCTGGACTGTAGTAAAAACAAAAACTTTGTTTTGTGGGTCTTTAAATAAAGAAACTTCATAGCCCTGGGTGAAGGGAATAAATGTCCTCAGCTGCTGCATCTGGCCCATGGCCTATAGTTGGAGGACTCGTGCTCTAGACAATTGAGTAAGAGATGGAAGCCCAAGCTGAAGAGTTCCCATAGTTTCTATCTGTTTATTTACCTTTCTTAAATCAGTCAGCATCCTCCATTTTCCAGATTTCTTTCTTACAACAAATCCCTGGGAATTCCAAGGACTTAGAGAAGGTTGTAAGTGTTCTTGGTCAAGTTGCTCCTGTACTATATCTAATAAGGCCTGAATTTTATTGCTACCTAAGGGCCACTGTTCTATCCATACTGGTGTATAAGTTTTCCATTGAATAGGAACAGGTGAAAGTGTTGGCAGGCCTTCAACAGCAGCCCTGCCTAAAAAACCGAGGTACTCATTTTTAATCCTAATTGTTGTAAAATATCTCTTCCCCACAGATTGATGGGGATTTTTTCAACTATAAAAAGAGTTAAAACTCTTGTTTCACCTTCAAATATCCATCTCTAATTTCAGCTGCTATTGATCCTCCTACACCAGACACATAGGTGTTTGCCTTATTCTTTGGCCAATAACTGGGCCAGTTGGCACCTCTAATGACTGTACAATCTGCACCAGTGTCTACCAATCCTTTTAATTGTATGCCATTTAGATAGATAGTGAGGATAGGTCGGTCAGCTATCACAGCTACTGTCCAGTATATTCCTGGAATTTGTTGCTTGGAGTCAGAATCTGGGCAACTATCACCAGATTGCTTATTAGGAGTCTATATCAGTGAACCTGATGCTACTCTTTCTCCTGGTTGATAAGTCACACATTGTCTACCTGTATTAGTGACTGGGATATTATTTACACATTCCCCAGTTTCCCACATCAGTGTACGGATGAACACTGTTTTGTAAGTACTCTCAGGAGGTGAAATGGTCAAGCCTACTGTGCCTGGAGGCAAGGGATTCATAGGCTGGAGAGGAACAGATTTTACCTCTCCAAGGGGTATCACAGTTGTCCCAGCTGCATACAACTTTATTCTTTCCAATTATAATCCCCTTCTCCCTTCATATGGCTTCCTGGCTGATTGGTCCTGTCTGGTTACTGGACTTCTAGGCACTCCCTGGGTGTACCATTGGCTGTCATCATGCCCCAAGTGTTTTTGGCCTGGGGCCCTGGAGCTGGGCCCCTCATCCCAATCTGGTTTAGGTGGGATTGAAGCTGATCTGTGAGAGTGAGAATCACCACGCCCTTCACCACACCCTTCATCCTCATTTAACTCCCCATGCCCTCTGGTGATACTGCTTTTAATCCCTCCTTTATCCTCCCCATTTTCCTCATACTGCCTCATCTGGCCATTCTGAAATTTTTTCTTTTTTCTATAACTTTTCTATGACTTTTTAAGGCCAATTATATTATGTTGTATATCTATCTATCTATCTATCTATCTATCTATCTACATGCATAGATAGATAGATAGATAGATAGATATACACAAATATACATACATATATATATATATATATATATATAATATATATATATATATATATAGTGTTTCTTTGGAAAGTGACTTGGAACCATTATCATAATATTCACATAGTTGATCTCTTATAAGTTTCCAATTATTTACGCTTATCTCTTCTTCCTCAAAGAACCAAGGGAACATACGGTCCAATGTATCCAGGAATCCATCAATCTGCATACAAGTCATAAATAAGTTCTTTCTCTTTATCAGTCTGAGTATGCTTCTTGCAGATCTCCTTTGGGGTGGGGTTGGGGTTGGGAGTGGGGATGGGGCTGGAATTGGGGGAGAATCTTTTCCTAATATCTGCCCCATTGCAGCTAGAAGATGTTAAGTTCCCTGTTTATCTATTAAAATACTCACCTTATTTCCTGGTCACTGGACACTTCTTCAGTGAAGTTAGGGTCCTTGGGCCCCACGCTTGGGTGCCAAATGTGACTACCATGCTAGCACTCCAGATACCTCAGAATCAGCTGGAGTCAGGATAAGCAAAAGTCTTTAGTCTTTATTCTTGGTCTTACAGGCAGGATTGAACAGGATGGAAGCAGAATCTCCACAACCACCTTCTCCCTCATTTACTACCAAGGCGTGACTCTGGCCACTCTTACTCCACCCCCTAGTCCCTCCTACAATCCTCTGTATACACCAATCATTGAGCCAGCACAAGATAGTGGGAAGGACCATTTTCCAAGCATATGCCCATAGAGCATTGTCCAATCAGTAGTTAGCCTCAAGTGCTTGGCAGTCCTGACTTCAGTGCATTGACTCAATTGTTTAGCCCTCTACAAAGTTCCATCTCCTTATTGCCTAAGCAAATGGCCAATATGAAAGGCTGTAGTAAAAAAATTGGTTGGATTTCCTTGGATTACTGAACTACTGAGAACAACCAAATCTGTTATAGGTGATTATCATACAATCTTGCTGTTGTAGTGTACAATGTTTTCCTGTTCTGTTTGTTTCATTCAGCGTCAGTTCATGTAAATGTTTGCAGAGCCTTTAAAAAGCAGCCTGTTCATCATTTTTATAGAATAATAATGTTCCAATACTTTCATATAACATGGCTTTTTTTAACCATTCCCCCAATGATGGGTGTTTACTCATTTTCTTATTCTTTGACAGCTCAAGAAGAACTGCTATAAACATTTATATATATATTGGTCCTATTCCATTTTTAATGATTTATTTGGGATACAGAACCGGTAGTGGCTTTGTTGGATCAAAGGATATGCACAGTTTAATTGTCCTGTGGATATAGTTTCATATTACTCTGCAGAATGGTTGGATCATTTCACAACTCCACCAACAATGCATTAGTGTCCCAGTTTTTTCACATCCCTTCCAATATTTATCATTGCATTTTCCTGTTATCTTAGCCATTCTGAAATGATATCTCAGAGTTGTTTTAATTTGCATTTCTCTAATCAAGAATGATTTAGAGAATTTTGTCATATGACTATAGATTGCTTCAATTTCTTCATCTGAAAATTATCTGTCCTTTGACCATTTATCAATTGGGAAATTCTAGCCTTCTTTTTATTTTTAGTAAATCTCTCTATATTTTACTAATGAGGTCTTTATCAAAAACACTGGCTGTGAAAGTTTTTTCCCATTTTTATGCTTCACTTTTTTTATTATAGCTTTTTATATACAAAATATATGTATGGGTAATTTTTCAACATTGACCCTTGCAAAAACTTCTGTTTCAACTTTTCTTTTCCTTCCCTCCACCTCCTCCTCTAAATGGTAGGTAGTCCCATACATATTAAATAAGTTAAGTGTATGTTAAATACAGTATATGTATACATATTTATATCTTAACATGTTGCACAAGAAAGATTGGATTTAGAAAGAAGGTAAAAATAACCTGAAAAGAAAAAACAAAAATTTATGCTTCACTTTTTTTTTTTTTTTTGGTGGTTGGTTATGCATTCTTTTTCATTATTTATTTATTTTATTATTATTATATATGCATAGGTAATTTTTCAGCATTGATAGTTGCAAATCCTTTTGTTCCAACTTTTTTCCTCCTTCCCCTCACCTCTTCCCCCAGATGGCAGATTGACCAATACATATTAAATATGTTAAAGAATAAGTTAAATACAATATATGTATACAAACATTTTTTTGCTGTATAAAAAGAGTCAGACTTTGAAATAGTGTACAATTAGCCTGTGAAGGAAATAAAAAATGCAGGTAGACAAAAATAGAAGGATTGGGAATTCTATGTAGTGGTTTATAGTCATCTCCCAGAGTTCTTTTCCTGGGTATAGCTGGTTCAGTTCATTACTGATCTATTGGAACTGATTTGGTTCATCTCATTGTTGAAGAGGGCCATGTCCATCAGAATTGATCATCATATAGTATTGTTGTTGAAGTATATAATGATCTACTGATCCTACTCATTTCACTCAGCATCAGTTCAAGTAAGTCTCTCCAGGCCTTTCTGAAATCATCCTGCTGGTCATTTCTTACAGAACGATAATATTCCTTAATATTCATATACCAAAATCTATTCAGTCATTATCCAATTGATGGGCATTTTCCCATTAGTTTTCTTGGCATTCTTGATTTTTTATTCTTTCAGAAGTATTTTGTTATTATTTTTTCTAGTTCTGTAGAATATTTTTGGCAGTTTGATTTGTATGGCACTGAACAAGTAGACCAATTTAGGCAGAATTTTAATTTTTATTATATTAACTCAGCTTATCCATAAGCAATTGATATTTTTCTAATTGTTTAGATCTGATTGTTGATTTGTGTGAGTACTGTTTTGTAATTGTGTTCATATAGTTCTCAGGTTTGTATTGGCAGGCAGACACCCAGATATTTTATTTAGTTTACAGTTATTTAAAATGGAATTTCTCTTTCTATCTCTTACCAATGGGATATAGCAATAATATATAGAAATGCTGATAATTTTGTGGGTTTATTTTATTTTCTGCAACTTTCCTAAAGCTGTTGATTGTTTGAAATAGGGTGTTGGATGACTTCCTAGGATTTAGGAGTATATCATCATATCATCTGCAAAGACTGATTGTTTTATTTTTCATTGCCTATTCTAATTCCTTTAATTCTTCTTCTTTTCAACAGAACACTGTTGAAGAACATTGGAGATAATCACCACCTGTTTTTATTTGGAATGTTTCTAACTTCTCCCTATCACTAATAAATGCTCACTAGTGGCTTTTACACTAGTAAAAAGTCTTTTACTATGATAAGAGAGCATATAAGCTTGGACAAACTCAGAGAGATTCAGAGATGCAGAGAAGACAAGAGAACTGGAGGCAGGACCTTAAGCTCTCAGAAGGAAGGAGAGAGAAATTCATTTTCACCTTTAGTCAGGCTTCTGGGGGCAAACCTGTCCTCCTGTATTTCACTGAAACCAAGGCTAGTCTGAAAGGCTCTCCAGAAAGCTTTTAACTATTTTGGGTTATACCATTTTCCCTAAGAACTGCTTTGGTTGCATCCCATTGGATGCAATTCTAATTGGATGCAAATTCTAATAATTTATGATTTAGAGAAAATCTAAGATAAGAAAGAATAAAAATCAATTTTAGATAGACTAACCAATTGTAGATCGATAAGGAACTAATTCTAAAGAATCATAAATTATTAGAATAATGGAAATTGTTTTTAAAAATTTTATTTCTCCACTTACATGTAAAGGTAACATTTTTTGATTATACATGTACATTTTTTACATATTTCTTTATGAATCATGTTGGGAAAGACAAATCAGGACAGAAGGGGAAAAACTACAAAAGGAAAAATAAAAATCCAGAAAAAAAAAGAGAGAGAACAAAGCATATGTTGATTTATCTTCAGTTTCCATAGTTCCCTCTCTGGATGTGGGTGGTGTTTTCCATCCAAAGATTTTCGCATTGCCTTGGATCATTGAACCACTGAGAAGAACCATGTTTGTCAAATTCGATTATCACACAATCTTGCTGTTACAGTATACAATGTTTTCCTTTTCTCCTTGTTTCATTCAGCTTCAGTTCATGTAAATCTTCCCAGAACCTTTGCAAATCAGCCTATTCATTTTGTATAGAACAATAATTTTCCATTACTTTCATATACTTTCATAACTTATTTAGCCATTCTCATATTGATAGGCATTTACTTATTTCCCTATGCTTTGCCAGCACAAAAAGAGCTGCTTTAAACATTTTTATATATGTTGGTCCTTTTCAATTTTTAACGATTTCTTTGGCATAAAGAACTAGTAAATGGCACTGTTGTGTTATTGCGCTTTGAGTATAGTTTCATATTGCTTTACAGAATGGTTTGCTCATTTCACAACTCCACCAACAATGCATCAGTGTCCCAATTTTTTCACACCCCCTCCAACATTTATCATTGTATTTTCTGGATACCTTAGCCATTCTGAGGTGGTATCTCAGAATTGTTTTAATTTGCACTTCTCTAATAAAGAGTGATTTAGAATATTTTATGATATGATTATAAATGGCTTTAATTTGTTTATCTGAAAATTGTATATTCATATTCTTGATGATTTATCAATTGGGGAATGACTTGTATTTTTCTAATTTTGAGTACAGGTACTATTTTTATGGACATTTAAAGGCAGATTGCCTTCTAACCAAGTTAGGTAATATTCTTTATTTCAAGCAGCCTAAGAATCTCATTCTAAATATCACCAGGCTGCACAGTTCCAAACTGCTCTCCAGAATGGTTGGATCTGTTCACAGTTCCACCAACAATGTATCAGTGTCCCAGTTTTCCCACATCCCCTCCAACATTCGTCATTATCTTTTCCTGTCATCTTGGTCAATCTGACATGTGTATAGTGGTATCTCAAAGTTGTCTTGCTTCCCTTCTATTCTTGTCTGCATTAGTTTTGTTTGAACAAAAACTTTTTAACTTAATATAATCAAAATTATCTATTTTATGATCTGTAGTTCTTCTTTGGCCACAAATTCCTTCCTCCTCCACAAATCTGAGAGGTTAACTATCCTATGTTCTTCTAATTTGTTTATAGTATCATTCTTTTTTTTTTAAATAACTTTTTATTGACAGAACCCATGCCAGGGTAATTTTTTACAGCATTATCCCTTGCACTCACTTCTGTTCCGATTTTTCCCCTCCCTCCCTTCACCCCTTCCCCCAGATGGCAAGCAGTCCTTTACATGTTAAATAGGTTACAGTATATCCTAGATACAATATATGTGTGCAGAATCGAACAGTTTTCTTGTTGCATAGGGAGAATTGGATTCAGAAGGTATAAATAACCCGGGAAGAAAAACAAAAATGCAAGCAGTTTATATTCATTTCCCAGTGTTCTTTCTTTGGGTGTAGCTGCTTCTGTCCATCCTTGATCAATTGAAATTGGATTAGCTCTCTTTATCGAAGAGATCCACTTCCATCAGAATACATCCTCAAACAGTATCGTTGTTGAGGTATATAATGATCTCCTGGTTCTGCTCATTTACTTAGCATCAGTTCATGTAAGTCTCACCAGTCCTCTCTGTATTCATCCTGCTGGTCATTCCTTACAGAACAATAATATTCCATAATATTCATATACCACAATTTACCCAACCATTCTCCAATTGATGGGCATCCATTCATTTTCCAGCTTCTAGCTACTACAAACAGGGCTGCCACAAACATTTTGGCACATACAGGTCCCTTTCCCTTCTTTAGTATCTCTTTGGGGGATAAGCCCAATAGAAACACTTCTGGATCAAAGGGTATGCATAGTTTGGTAACTTTTTGAGCATAGTTCCAAATTGCTCTCCAGAATGGCTGGATGTGTTCACAATTCCACCAACAATGTATCAGTGTTCCTGTTTTCCCACATCCCCTCCAACATTCCTCATTATCTTTCCCTGTCATTCTAGCCAATCTGACAGGTGTGTAGTGATATCTCAGAGTTGTCTTACTTTGCATTTCTCTGATTAATAATGATTTGGAGCATATTTTCATATGTCTATAAATAGTTTCAATTTCTTTGTCTGAGAATTGTCTGTTCATATCCTTTGAGCATTTATCAATTGGAGAATGGCTTGATTTCTTATAAATTAGAGTCAATTCTCTATATATTTTGCCTTTATCAGAACCTTTGACTGTAAAAATGGTTTCCCAGTTTATTGTTTCCCTTCTAATCTTGTCTGCATTTGTTTTGTTTGTACAAAAACATTTCAATTTGATATAACCAAAATTTTCTATTTTGTGGTCAATAGTGGTCTCTAGTTCTTCTTTGGTCATAAATTCCTCCCTCTTCCACAGGTCTGAGAAGTAAACTATCCAATGCTCTTCCAATTTATTTATAATCTCATTCTTTATGCCTAGGTCATGGACCCATTTTGACCTTATCTTGGTGTTCAATGTTAAGTGTGGGTCAATGCCTAGTTTCTGCCATACTAATTTCCAATTTTCCCAGCAATTTTTGTCAAATAATGCATTCTTATCCCCAAAACTGGGATCTTTGGGTTTGTCAAACATATAGTATCATTCTTTATGTCTAGATCATGAACCCATTTCGTCCTAATCTTGATATATGGTCTTAGGTGTGGGTCTGTGCCTATTTTCTGCCATATTAGTTTCCAGTTTTCCCAGCAGTTTTTGTCAGATAATGAATTTTCATCTCAAAAGGTGGGGCTTTTTGTTTGTCATATATTAGATTGTTATAGCCATTGGCTCTTTTGTTCTATGAGCCTAACCTATTCCATTGATTAACTAGCTAATCTATTTCTTAGCTAGTACCAAAAGGTTTTGATGACTGCAGCTATATAATACTGTTTTAGATTTGGTACAGCTAGGCCATCTTCATTTGCTTTTCTTTTCATTAATTCCTTTGAAATTCTTGACCTTTTGTTCATGCAGATGAATTTTGTTATTTTTTCTAGTTCAGTAAAATAGTTTCTTGGGAGTTTGATTGGTATAACACTAAATAATTAAATTAGTTTAGGGAGTATTGTCATCTTTATTATATTTGCTCAACCTATCCAAGACAACTAGATATTTTTCCAATTGTTTAGATCTGATTTTATTTGTGTGGAAAGTGTTTTGTAGTTTTGTTTATATAGCTTCTGACTTTCCTTGGCAGACAAATTCCCAAATATTTTATATCAACACAGTTATTTTATTTTTTTATGTAGCTTTTTTTTTACAAGTTATATGCATGGATAATTTTACAGTATTGACAATTGCCAAGCCTTTTGTTTCAATTTTTCCCCTCCTTCCCCTCATGGCAGGTTGACCAATACATGTTAAATATGTTAAAGTATAAATTAAATACAATATAAGTATACATTTCCAAACAGTTATTTTGCTGTACAAAAAGAATAGGACTTTGAAATAGTGTACAATTAACTTGTGAAGGAAATAAAAAATGCAGGTGGACAAAAATATAGGGATTGGGAATTCTATGTAATGGTTCATAGCCATTTCCCAGAGTTCTTTCGCTGCGTGTAGTTGGTTCTATTCATTACTGCTCTATTCGAACTGATTTGGTTCATCTCATTGCTGAAGATGGCCACGTCCATCAGAATTGATCATCATATAGTATTGTTATTGAAGTATATAATGATCTCCTGATCCTGCTCATTTTGACACATACAGGTCCTTTTCCTTCTTTAATATCTCTTTGGGATATAAGCTCAGTAGAAACACTGCTGGATCAAAGGATATACACAGTTTGATAATTTTTTGGGCATAGTTCCAAATTGCTCTCCAGAATGGCTGGATGTATTCACAATTCCACCAATAATGTATTAGTGTCCCTGTTTTCCCATATCCCCTCCAACATTCCACATTATCTTTCCCTGTCATTCTAGCCAATCTGACAGGTTTGTGTCCTCTCTGCCATCTTGGCTTCACCTCAGGCATATTTTTTTGAAGCCATATATATATTCCAATACTGGATTTTTGCTCTGTCAAGTATCAGCAACCTAGAAGAACAAAATTCCCTCCTTATATTAGTACCTCTAATTTACATCATTTGTTGGCCTTTGTACATTTCTGAATAGATATCTAAGGAAAGGAATGTTACTGTTTCTTTTCTTTAAAATGTTACCAATGTAGACAAACATAATAAGGGAAGCAGTAAAATGGGATTTTTTTTGTTGCATCCAAGGGTTCTGCTAAAGACCTCATTTCTAAATATATAGACAATTGAGTCAAATTTATAAGAATAAAAGCCATCTTCAATTAATAAATGGTCAATGAATATAAACTGATAATTTTTAGAAGAAGAAATTAAAACCATTTCTAGTCATATGAAAAATGCTCTAAATCACTATTGATTAAAGAAATGCAAATTAAAACAATGCTGAGATACTATTACACATCTCTCAGATTGGCTAAAATGGCAGAAAAAATAATGAGGAAGGTAAAGGGGATGTAGGAAAAATGGGCCACTGATACATTTCTGGTGGAGTTGAGTGTGGCTTATGAAATTTTAACCCCTAGTGATTGGAAATCTATAGCAAGGACATGTTTAGAACCTGGACAAAACTTGTTGTGGCTTTCAGAATATAGTGAACTATGTAGAATACAAACCCAATGAAATAGGCAAACTGGAGTTAATATACAAATCACCTTTGACCAATTAGCAGGTAAAGGTCAGTATGCAGACACTTTAGCACAGATTAACTACCCTTTAATAGCATATGAGCTGCTACTGCTGCTATAAAAGCATGTGGCACCCTCCCAGGAAAAGATCAAGGGGAACCCTTCATGAAAATAGAGCAAGGTGTAAATGAACCTTTTGCTGATTTTGTGGGATGTCTGCAAACAGCTGTCATAAGAACCCATTAGTGAAAATTCAGCAACAGGAGTAATGATTAAACAACTTGCTAGAGAAAACGCTAATGAGGTTAGTAAAAGAATTATTCTTCTTACACAAAGATGCTCCTTCAGAGGACATCATAAGATGCTGTGCCACAGTGGGCACAAATGTCTTTTATACCCAGGCTATGATGCAGAACATGGGAAGATAGGGTACCTCTTGGCAAGGAACTTCCAGAGAGACTCATCAATGTCTTCAGTGTGATGAAGTAGGACATCTGAAAGCTCAATGTAGGCATAGAGATAGAGTGAGAAAACAGGGTGAGAGAATAAAACCCAAAACCCTGTGTCCAAAATGCAACAAGGGCTTCCAATGGGCCTCAGAATGTAGATTGACTCAGGGAAATGAGAGGTGGGGCCCAGCTCTGAGATCTCAAACAAAAACCAGTTGGGGCATGATGGCAGCTGAATTTACACTCAGAGAGTCTTTAGAAGTTCAGGATTCTGATATGATCAACCAGCAGAGAAGCAATCAGATGGGAGAAAGGGATTACAATTGGGGAAAATACAGGCTTTTTAACCTGACAGAAGGGCAGTGTCCAGTGCAAGCAGCTCCAATGTAATTGCCAGGTGATGAAGAAAGATCTAGAAAGTGATAAATGAAAGAGACTAGATAGGTTAACTGCTTGGGAGAAAGGGTTTACTTGTATCTCTACAGATGGAAAGGAATTAGACGGGTGCCAACAAACTGTAGTTGCCTTGTCCATCAGAGAGAGATAGAAAAAGAGAAAAAAATCTCAAAACAAAGGAGAAGACATAAAAGACATCTGACACTGAAAGAGCATGGCTGATAATGAGACTGTTACAGAACTTCAAAATCTGCAGGAATCATTGGATTCCCTAACACAAGATGAGACTGTCACAGAACTTCAAAACTTGCTGGAATCATTAGATTCCCAGATACATAAAGTAATGGACAATAGATTGGATTTGCACTATTTCTAGGACTTATGGATATGTATAATTCCTCATGTTGACTCATGTTATTTGTTACATCACTACTAGCCTGTGTTATAGTGCTATATGCTTATGTAATAACTTCCATGTTGATGGATTTATGTATACCTGTTTCAAGTGAGACCCCTCAGAAACTCGCTAATGTGGTTTGATTCCCCATTTTCCTTTGTTTTTCATTTCCCTTCCTAAGACATCAAGGAGGATGTGATCACCTCCTTTTATGGTGTTTTCACTCCTTTTTGAAGAATCAGGAAAAGTGTGATCACCTCCTATTTCGGAGTTCTCATCTCCTTGAGAAATCAGGGAGGTCATGACTACCTTATGTTCTAAAACAAAAGAAAGCGGAAGATGTTATGAGCCAGAACTCTGAAACAAGAATTTTTACAAGGTGTTAAGTCAATGGAATTAATAAATTCAATGGTTATCTAGTTTAGCATGGTGCTTAATAGTTCTCTAAATTCAGCATGATTGATTTAATCTTACAACAAATAATGGTTTCCTTGTGATATAATGATTGATTTATACTCAGTGTAGAGCATATAAGCTGGGACTCAGATTCAGAGCCAGATTCATTCAGAGCCAGAGAAAACAAGCAGACTGGAGGTGCAAGCTCAAGCCCTCAAACTTAGATAGATTCATTCCATCTTCATCAGCCTCTTGGTGGCTGGCCTGGCCTTCTGCACTTGCCCCACTGAGACAAAGGCTGGTCTGAATGATTCTCCAGAAAGCTGTCCAGCCCCAGGCAAGGAAACTAGGTTGTTAAGGAGATAATGAAGGATTTGGACTTTAACACCTAGCTATTCTTGTGGTGATCACTCTACTGAAAGGAAGGCTGCTCCAGGGACCTCAAGAAAACCAAACAAAGAACCTTACAGTTGTGAACTGACCCAACCATTCTGGAAAATAATATGGAATTATGCTCAAAAGGCTATCAAACTGTGCATACCCTTTGATCCAGCAGGATCTCTACTGGGTTTATATCCCAAAGACATTATAAAAAAAGGGAAAGGACCCATATGTTCAAAAATGTTTGTTGCACTGGAAAGAAGAAACTGGAAAATGGGTGGAATTTAGAGAATGACTGAATAAGTTATGGCATGTGAATATTATGGAGTATCATTATTCTATAAGAAACTATAAGCAAGATGATTTCAGAAAGGCCTAAAGAGACATACATAGATAGATGCTAAGTCAAGTGAGCAAAATGAGGGGAATATGGCACACAGCAACCACAAGATTATATGATAATCAATTCTGATGGACATATCTCTTTTCAATAGCAAAATGACTAAAGCCAATTCCAATTGTCTTTTTTCCTCCTGTTTCTTTTTTTTTTTTAATTATAGCTTTTTATTTACAAGATATATGCATGGGCAATTTTTTCCACATTGACAATTCCAAAACCTTTTGTTCCAATTTTTCCCCTCCTTCCCTGTACCCCAATTGTCTTATGATGGAGAGAGTCATCTGGTCCCAGAGAGATAACTGTGGGAACTGAGTGTGTATTACAAATAGCATTTTCACTCTTTTTATTGTTGTTTGATTGATTTTTGTTTTATTTATCCTTTTTTCCCTTTTTGATCTGATTTTTCTTGTGCTGTATGATAATTATGGGAATATATGGAGAGAAGAATTGCACATGTTTAACATATATTGGTTTATTATTATCTATACATGGGGGTAAGGGTAAGGGGAAAAAATTGGAACATAAAATGAATGTTGAAAACTATGTATACGTTTTGAAAATGAAGAGCTTTAAAATATATTTACTTTTCTCTAATTACATGTTAAAATCATTTCTAAACATGCTTTTTAAAATTTTGAGGTCCATATTCTATCCCTTCCTCTGTCTCACCTCACTTCTCCAAGAAACAATGAGCAATCTGATATAATTTATATTTGTGCAATTATAGTTTTATTCTTTCTTAAGAGAGTTAATTCAAGACTATTTCAATTACTATTCTTATATTGTGAAAACTTTTTGTCCTATTTGTCTTTCTGGTTATATTTATAGGCATACCATTTATTTTCCTTCTTATTTTTTTCTGAGAATAATACTAATAACTTTGAGTTCCAGGGAGGAATATTGTGACTCAATCTAATGAAAACTTTTCTCACAGCTAAAACAGTTTGCCTAACAATGGGAATGGACACTTTGTTAAGTAAAATGTTTCCAGTAATTGAAAGAGTTCAAGCTAAAGAGTGAATGATCACTTTTTTAAAGTGATATTTTACATCTAGAGATGATTATTTCATGCTTAAGAAGCTGTATTAGAGAACCTCCAATAATTCTTCTGTGATTTGGAGATTCTTAAGAAAAAGAAAGAGGACCATAATTAAGTTACTTCACATCAAATATTCTTTAAATGATCACAATGTCCCAGGTATTGGGTTATGAGCTTTGCATGCAAAAACAAATATTAACTAATCTCTACTCTATTCTACATTATGGCAGCAAAATTTCAAGATACACACATAAATACATAAATGAGATATATACAGTAAGTTTGTTGGGACTGAGGGAAATACTAATAATTGGGGAAATCAGATATTCTTATTGAAGTGGCACTCAAAGGCAATGATGAATGTAGTTAGGTAATCCAAAATAGAGTGGTGAATATGGTCTCGCCTCTGTTTCATGCATGAGAAACAGATTGTGTGATTAATGGCTCTAAAGAGAAAAGGGAACATTGTTAAAAGTAGGTGATTTTGATTGGAATACAGAGTATGATGGGGCAATGGTGTGAAATCAGCCCAGGAACATAGCATTTAGATTTTGAAAAGTTTTAAAAATCACAGGAGATGAAATTTTATCCTAAGTGTAAGAGGGAGCCAGCAAAACAATTTAAATAAATTGTGGCATAAGCAAATCAATGTTTGAGTGTAATGAAAATAAAGATGATCATGAAAGCAAAAGGACTTTCCAGAGTTGTACTTTTTCAAGGTCCCATTGGCATCTTACTGTCTCAGTGTTGACCTTAATTACTCAAAGTATGTCAGCAGAGCTTTAGTTCTACCAGTTCTGACTTAATAAACAGACTTCACTTATGCTATCAGGCAAAGCAGAAAGAGGCTCATCCTGACAGAATTGGCCACCATACCTCAGTGTCTGATAATGAACATTTACTAAGGCACAGAGAAATTACCACCTAGACTCCCAATGATGAAATTCCATATCAGTTTCCTCCGAGTTCTTCTTTCTTTCCTGTAGTTATGTAGCATTTCATAGTTTAAAAAGAACTTATATATTAAATATTTTATTTCACATACAAAAAAAGTTAGGTAGTCAGGTCAGGTCTTCCAAATTCCATTTTAGAAATGAAGAAACTGAGAGAGAAAGATATCATGTAATTTTTCCAAGAGCACACACTCATAGTGATTGGATGAGGATAAAATCCTAGCCTCATGTTTCTATATTCAGCATTTTTAAGTTAGAAAATATCTTAGGAAATAGGTTGTGTTTAACTAGATGGCATTGTGATGGAAATTCCAGAAATTGAGGAAATGAGGGAAAAGTTCAAAATAATTTATAATCAATAAGAGCAGAGTGAGCAAGTAATGTAATAACTATCAGATTGATCCGTCAACATTTATTAAGCTTTCTTCTATCTGAGTCACTATGCTAAGCCTTGAATATATGAATCAAAAAATAACCTTTGACCTCAAGGATCACATGATCTAATAAGAGAGCCAACTTATAACAAATATATATATATATATAAAAACCATATAAAAGATTAATAAAGCTTAGTAATAATTAATAAATTAAGTAAATAAACATCAACAATGGTTAATACATTTATAAAGGGAAGGGACTAGACTTAAGACAGGTTAGAAAAGGCTCCCAGTAAAACAAGACATATTTTTAAAATTTGGAACTTAAAAAGAAGCAAAAAATGTCCACACATGGAGCTAAATAGAAAGAACATTACAGACAAGTCGGACAGCTTGATAAAATGCCAAGAACCAAGAAATAGAGTGTCTTATTCATGGAACAGCAAAGTGTCTAGTGTCATCTAAGCCAAGAGTATGTGGTAGGCAGTAAAGTATTAGAAGACTGGAAAGGTAAAGGGGAGCTAGATTGTGTAGTAATTTGAATGTTAAAGGGAGGGTTTGACTCTATAGGCAATAGGGAGGTACTTGTATTCAGTGGGAGAAGCAGGACAAATTGAGACCTGCACTTTAAGAAAATCATGGAAGCAGCTAAATAGAAGACAAATTTGACTGAAAAATCCAAGATCACCGCTTCCCAATATTTACCCCAAAAGCACCAGTATCTCATTCTAAGGATCAAGAGCCAATCACATCATTGGGAGGAAAATTTTTTGCTAATAAGTTTCCTAAGGGCATTTTTTATGTCCCTATTCCTTAATGTATAGATGAAGGGGTTCAACATGGGGGTGACCACAGCATACATTGCTGAAGCAATTGTGCTACTCCAATAAGAGTGTCTAGCTGAGTTCAAATATACTCCAAATGCTGTGCCATAGAATAAGAATACAACAGCAAGGTGAGATCCACAAGTAGAAAATGCTTTATACTTACCCTGAGCAGATGGGATTTTCAAAATGGAAGAATAGATCTGACCATAAGAGAAAAGAATCCCTGTGACAGGGGGAACACCAATCAGCCCAGCTATAACATATTCCAAGATATAATTGATAAGGGTATCAGAACAAGAGAGTTTCAGAACCACAGCAAAATCACAAAAGAAGTGTGGAATTTCATGGTTTGTACAAAAGGACAGTCTTGTTACCATCAAACTGTTAAGAAGGGATACAAGAAGACTTATAATCCAGGAAAGAAGTAACAGTAAGCCACATAGCCTAGGGTTCATGATGGCTAAGTAGCGCAGTGGGTGACAGATAGCCACAAATCGGTCATAGGCCATTGCAGTAAGGAGGAAATTGTCCAGACAACCAAAAACCATAAAGAAATACATCTGGGAAAGACAGTCAGCATAGGGGATGGTCTTGTTTTTTTCCAAGAAGCTCACCAACATATTGGGGACTGTGGTGGATGACACACAGAGATCCACAAAGGACAAATTGGAAAGGAAGAAGTACATGGGGGTGTGGAGGTGAGAGTCAGAGCCAATGGCTAACATTATGAGCAGGTTTCCAACCATTGTGATCAAGTACATGCCTAAAAACAGGCCAAAGAGGGGCCCCTGCTGCTCTGGTTTCTCAGAAAATCGCAGGAGGATAAATTCAGTATATTGTGTTTGGTTTCCTGGCACTATGGGGTTGATTTTTCTGCTGGGAAAGAGAAGTGAGAAGGGCATAATATGAAAATACAGTTACCCTTGTATATTAAATAGAAAGAATATCAGACTTTGGCTTAGAATTTCTTGGTTCTTTCATTCTGCCCCTTGTTACCCTTGTGATCTTGAATAAGTCCCTATTCCTATAAGCAAGTTCAGTGGAAGATGAAGAACTTTGACCTAATGACATCTACTTTTCTTTGGAGACTTTGGACATTCAATGGTATCTTTACTCTATTGCCATTGAAAAGGTTCTGGGATTACAGACAACACCTTCAAGTTTTGACATGTTCTAATACCTGAAAACTCTGATAGTCTATATTCTAAAGTTGATCCCTCTGTTGTAATGTTCTTTCTTATAATGTACATTTCTTTGAAAATGGGAAAAAAAACTTCAAATGTCAAAAAGAAAATTTACTGAAGAAAACAACACTTTCAAATGTAGATTTAATCAAATGGAAAAGAAGATACAAAAACTAACTGTTTTTGTCCATTAGAATTGTCCATTAAAAGCTAGAACTGGGGAAATGGAAATTCATGAGTCTTTGAGACAGTCAAATAAACTAAAAAGAATGAAAAAAATAGAATAAAGTATAAAACATCTCATTGGAAAAATAACTGACCTGAAATAACTGATCCAGGAGGAATAATTTTAAAATTATTAGACTACCTAAAAGCCATGACCAAAAAAAAGCCTGGGCAAGCATTCTTCAAAAAATCATCAAAGAAAACTGCCCAGATGTTAGAACCAAATGGCAAAAATACTTATTGAAATAATAAATTGATCATCTCCCAAAACAGCTCTCACAAGGAAAAGTGCAAGAAATATTGTTGCAAAACTTCAGAAATATAAGACCAAAAAAAAAATACTACAAACTGCCAGAAAAGGGAAAAAAACTCACTGGAGCATGTGATCCAAATAATTACAAAGTAGGTGGAAGATGGATTCAGGATTAAATGAGACTTCATTTCTAGAGAGAATAGAATCAGTTCTCTAATGAAGACTTGAGGTTAGATTTACCTTCAAACAACAGGGACAACTTGTATGTTTTTGATATTAACTAGACAAGTCAAAAGCACTCTGAGTAAAAGAATAACAATTTCTAAAAAGTTAATCCTATTGCTAATTTTGGAAGCAGTAAACCTCAGAATTGAAATCAACCCCACAAGTTTGTTCATCCCACCAATACCTAAATAGGAATTCTCCCTATATGACCTGTGAAAATTGTGATGTGGTCACAAAAAGGATATACTGAACTTTTTCTGTATGGTTAAACAGGCAGCATGCATTTGATAAAAATTTGGTATGGGTCAGGTAGATGATAAAGTAGATAGAGCACCATTCCTAGAGTTAGGAAGACTTGAGTTCAAATCCAGCCTCAGACATGTAATACTTACTAGCTGTGTGACGCTGGACAAGCCACTTAAGCCTAATTGTCACAAAAAACAAACAAACAAAAAAAAACCAAAACAATTTGCTTTATGTCAGACACTATGCTAAGTGTTAGGGATAAAAAAAAAACACCCAACAACAACAATAAGAAATAAGGAGGTATGAGGCATGGATGTGGAACATACCAGCATAATAACATGGCGATAGAGCCTCGAGATCTATAGGCACAGATAGGAGAAAAAAGAGTGACAAACCTGAGCTCCTTCCCAAAGCAGGGAAATCCTTGAAGCAACCAATCTTTGGAGAAAGGAGGGTGACATCTGGGAATGATATTCAAGGATAACAAGGACAAGGGGTCTGCGCTATTCCTATGAAATCTACATAGTCAGAAAACATCAGGGAGATTAATAAAAGGCTATTTTACAAATGAGAAGTAATTAAACTGTTGATTTAAGACCTCTCATGAGCCGGAATTCATCACCTCCTGATTCCTTATTTCACATTTGGAAAGCTTTAGTTGAGAAGATTTTCTGCTAGTTTTTGTTCTGAGATCAAGTACAAATTTATATTTTTCCCATACCCTCTCGAGGCTAAGGAAAACAGATCTAATATCTCTTGCTAGCCTTTGAAATACTAAGATATCTACCAGTCTAAATAAGTAGGAACAGAGAACCTATCTATTATAAACAGTTATATGGAGAGATAGAGGAATTTCTTCCTTATTTGTAGCATAGTAGCAAAACCAGGCCCTGTTAAAGTTAATGGCTAATAAGAGAGAAGAATCATCCAGAAGGGTTGCACTGTCCAGACCAAAAGAGGTCTTCATACTTAGCTTACTCTCTAATAAGATCTTTAAATCTTTTTCATTTGTGTAGGATATATTCTGGGATAGTTCTCCCATCCCACATTCAGACCAAAAAGTTGGATCTCCAGAGCACAACAGCTATCTTTGTGCTCAAGTTTCTGAGAGATAGCTCTGAAATATTCTGGGATGATTCTCTAATATTTATACAGCTAAATACTTATAAACTTCCTCCAATGTGATTGTTCTATTAACTTTGAGTTGGTATAAATTAGACAGACTTCATTGGTTTCTAGAAAAAGGTGTTTACTAAAGTTCAGTAGTATGAACACTTTGTATATAATGACATATTTCAAAGAAAAAATGGCAATGCTATACCCTCCTGCAAGTGCAGAAATAATCAATCAAATTTAGAGAATACTTAGTGGAAAGTGGTAGCATGGCTTGAAAGGGTTCTTTGCCTAAAGGTCCTTTTCCCCATTTCTTGAACTTCCTCCTTGACATGGTATAATTTCTGTCTGTGCTTCTTAGAGAATCCCAATGCTGGAACTATTAGTAAGTTTTTTCCTTATATCAAGATGAATTTTTTTCTTTTTTTGCAACTTCCATGAATTATTCCTAGTACTTCTCTCTAAGATCAAGCACACCCAATATTTTTCATAATGCTCCTTCAAATGTTTGTCTTTCTATTATGATATCACATGTTCAATTTGATCTGTTCCTTAAAACTCTTCTCTGTTTTGGCTGCTTTCTCTGTTTCTCTTCCCCAAACGCAATCATCCACACAATCTCGAGACAGATAAATATAGTAACTAAGTGCCAACTGATCAGTCTCTAGTTCAGAGTATGGTTGCATTGTATACCACTAAGCAATTTGATACTAGATATGCCTTAGATAGGAATAGTCCCTCATAGTAGAATTCAAAAATACTATTGATTTTTCATGATTGTAAAATCAGCAAAAGCCTAAGTATACAGAGGAATGAGAATAGAAACTGAAGGTAGAAAGAAAGGAAAATGGGAGAAAGGAATATTATAGAATAAAAAATCAAAATTCCAGGTCATCTGGTCTAACTCTTATCAAAAGGAAAAAGAGAGAACATAAAAACAGCAAGTGGACAAAGTGGCTAGACAATAAGAAGTGGCATGTGAGTCAGAGATAATTGTTTTTAAGTACTTGAGAAAAATTGAGGAATATGAATATTCTAATGATCATTCATACATCATATAATAATGAGAAATTAGGCAATCACTTATCTTTGTACATTGAGGAACTATACTCTAAATACTATAGAGACTCTGATTACATCCTTATCACATATTTCTTCCTGACAATCTTCCTAGGAATTCTAGCCCATCCTCTGAAAACAATCTGTATTTTTTTACTATCTTAAAATCATAAGAAATAGTTTGAACCTACCCTTCATCTCTTATTGGGGTAGAAAGTTCTTCTATCACCTCCCCTGCCTTCACCCATACTCTCTGACTTGTGCCCTAAAGTTCCTTTAAGAGGTCTGTAAAATATAAGTAATCATCTACAATTTGAATGAAAAGGACCTTATCATAGTCCAATACCTTTTATGTGGATTAAGGGCATAACATCTCTGTCTCTAATAGATTTCCCATTGATACATCCGAGACTTACCTCTGGCTAAAGATTGTCCCTGGTGTTTGGATTACACTTGGCTGAGACAGGTTGGGCCAAAATAGATTCATATCTCTGCTATTGTGACAAAAATAAAATTTATCTTTCTGAAATTATTTAAATTCACAAAAAATTGACAAAGATGATCACATTTGACCCCGCCCCCAAACACACACACAAACCTACCATGAAACCAAAAAGGAATTTTTGATCCCTATTTTGTGGCTGAGGGCCTAAGAATGAAAACAACTTTACCAAAGTCCTACTGGCCTGGATGGAACTTCAACATGACTCAGAGTGTGGGATTGAATCTACTCTCCTTTGATTTTCCTCCTGGGCTGAATTCTGGATTTTCAAATAGCCTCTGAAAGAAGTCAGATTTTCTTCTTCTGTCAACTGGATTAGACTGTAATTTCATTTGTTCTGGGTTTGGGAAAGTCTCTGAGTTTCTGAGCAACAACAAGCTGCTTCTATTTTCCCTTACTACTCACCTCTTTTACTTTCTCCTTTCCCAACACTTGCTATCTCAAATCATTTACTAAACATAATTAAAGGAATATATATCTGTTGGAAATGTGCAAAAAGAAAGTAGATACTTTATGTCCCAGAAAAAAGTAGAAAGTTCTAGGAACTTGGGCCAATATCTCTGGAGGCATAGACTTCCTCCTGGTCTGCAATAGCCCGTATCTGGTCCTGTGGAGGAACAGAAAGAATATTTGAAATTTCTAGTGCCTAATAGGCTCAATCCCCCAAACTCTTCATTAGAAAAGTCATATAATTGTATTTCCTATCTTGAAGTCCCTCTGGGTCAGGAAACTTTGGCAGAAATCTTAATAACAGTGAGAGCTGTCCAGCATCACAAATGAAGGTACCAAACCCTGGAGGTCTGTTCAGTCCAATCTGAATCATCTACTATGTTCTCAAAAAAGTAATCCACTTGTCTCTCAGGGGATCCCATATTTCTGTTGTAGTATTTTAATTGCAAAAAAACTTTTTGCTTCTGCTAAGCTAAAATTGGCCTCCTTGTGGGTTTACCTCATTGTCCCTCATTGCATTTTCTGGAGCCCACCAGAACAAGTCTAATCATTCTTTCATATTAAATCATTTCAAACGTATGAAAACATATTTTATATTCAACTGAAGTATTTTCTTTTCCAGGAAAAATGTCTCAAGTTTATTTGATTGGTCCTTATATATGTAGTATTTGTCATTTGCCTTCCAACTAAAGTCTAAGGGATGACATTTATTTCTACTAAATTTCATCTAATTAGATTTGACTCAATTATTATAACAAGTCAAGATCTTTTGGTTTGGAGGGTTGGTTTTTTTTTTTTGTTATATATATGTAGTGATACTAAACATGTCTTCCTTTAAGTCTTTTTTTAGAAAAGAAAACAGATCTCTCAACAAAAAACAAGAAAAATAAAGTGAAGAAATGTATACTTATATTTGTATTCAGACTCTATCAGTAATTCCTGTGGAAATGGATAACATTCTTCATCATAACACTTTCAGAATTGTTCAAGATTTTAAAAACTCTTTAATATTTCATAAAAAGTTCAACACTGAACAGATGCTCAATTAATCAAACTTGGTTTATTATTCCATTTAAATCAATTCATTTCAATTCATAATGTATCAATAATTTTCTAGTCATTTCAAGATATAATAATTTGGAGTACAGTATAGTAGATAGAGGCATTTTATTAAAAAGATTTGGGTTTGAATACAGCTTTTGAGAATTATTAGCTTTGTATATCTCAATCTATATGAGCCTCAGTTTCTAAGTCAATAAAATGTTGATAACAAATTCTATATTGCCTAGTTTTGTGACAATCCAATAAAATAATATGTCAAAGGGAACAAACAACTTAACTCCCTACATAGATGTTTTATTGCTATAATTGCTTATTGCTATTATAACCATAATCTTATGATGCTATCAAAGGATCGCAAAACTCACCAATGTAATAGAAACTAGATGCACTCTTAGGAGTTGAGCCTCCATTTCACATTCATTTTCACATGACTAAGAATATTAGACTTCATAGAATCATAATATTTCATATTGGGAAAGGACAGCAACTTCCATCTAGTTTAGCTGAGAATTGAGAAAGAATTTATGGGAAAAGAACCCCATAGTTCATCTAATCTTGAAAAGTTAATTATTATCCAGGTTAAGAAATGATTAATTGATCTATTTTTGCAGAAAATATGATGATATACTTAGAGAATCCTAGAGAATCATCCAAAAACCTACTTGAAATAATTAACAGCTTTAGCAAAGTTTCAGGATATAAAATAAATCACACAAATCATCAGCATGTCTATATATTACCCTCAAAGCCCAGCAGCAAAAGATAGAAAAAGAAATCCCATTTATAATAGTAGACAAAATGAAATATTTGGATGTCTGTTTCCCAAGATAAACCCAAGAATTATATGAACATAATTACAAAACAGGATCCACACAAATAAATTCAGATCTAAACAACTGGGAAAATATTGATTACTCTTGGGTAGGGTGAGCTAATATAATAAAAATGACTTAAAATCTACCCAAATTGGTCTATTTTTCAGTGTCGTGCCACTCAAATTGTCAAAAATTACTTTATAGAACTAGAAAAAATAGTAACAAAATTCATCTGAAAGAACAATGAAAAAAAAATACAAAGGATAATGGCCTAGTAGTACCAGACCTAAAACTCTATTATAAAGCAACAACATCAAAAACATATAGTAGTGGCTAAGAAATAGAAGGGTGGGTCAGCGGAATAGGTTAATATACATGATACAATAATTAAGGACTATAATAATCTAGTATTTGATAAACCCCAGAACTCCTACTTGTGGGACAAGAACTTACTATTTCACAAAAATTATTGGGTGTAATGTTCTTCTCTAAAATAAAATATTCTCTGGGATCAGGTTTCTTGGGGGGTTTCTGGAGGCAGCCTTCCTTTCAGTTCAGTGTAATAATCACCTCAAATGCAGACAGGAGTTAAAGTCCAAGCCCTTTATTTCCTCTTTCCAAGTCTTGTCTCTTCCTTGGGCCCAGTTAGCTTTCTTAGAGGCCTTCCAGATCTTGCTTTCAGTGTTCTCCATAGGACAGACTGCCACCATTTCTCTGTCTTCCTTCATTCTGCCCAACTACCTTCTCTGACTTGTGAATCTCCTTGACTGAATCCTGGTTTCTGAATCTCCCAGAGTGCATCCTGGTTGAGGTTCCTATCTTATATATACTCTCTTAAAGGTGTGAATCTTGTAGAACTCTAGAAAGTACTAAGTACATAATTATTGTCTCTATCAATTCCAGTGACTTAGCACCTTCTTTCAAGTTCTGTCCCATAACAATTGGAAAAACTGGAAAATAATATTTCAGAAACTTGTTAGATACTATATCCATACCAAAAGACTCCATACTCCATACCAAAATAAGGTCATAATGGGGACATGATACCATAAGCAAATTAAGAGAGTTAGGAAGAGTTTACCTATCAGATCTTTGAAGAAGGGAGAAATTTATGACCAAAGAAGTAACATAGAATATTGTGAAATGCAAAATGGACAACTTTGATTTCATTAAATGAAAAAGATTTTACAAAAACAAAACCAACACGAAGAAGAATAAAAGGGAAACACAAAGATGTGCATGTGGAGGGATATTTACAGCCAATGTTTCTGACATAGGTTCATTTCTAAAGTATAGGAAGAATTATGTAAAATTTATAAGAATAGGGATTTCTGGCCAAGATGGCAGAGAGGAAGCACAGAGCTGTGTAAGCTCCACATTTTCTCTCACTATCCACTTCATTACAAGCCTCTGAATTAATGTTTGACTGAAAAAAAAAACCCACAAATAGTTACCAAGAGAAGACACCGTTGAAATTCACCAGGATAGGTCTGTTTTTGCTCAAGGGTGGGGAAGGTTTTAGATCAGGTGCAGGCTGAGAGCAGGCAGCTCATAGTTGAGCAGACCAGAGGGGGGGGGGTGATCTCAGCCCTCTCTGCGGGGGGAGCTTTGCTACAGGATTGAATACTTTGTCCTGGCAGCAAGTCAGTAGCCCAGCAGAGAAAAACACCAGGGGTGAAGAATACAACCTGGAACAGCTGGCGTCTCTCAGGACCTGGCCACCCCTCCCCACAGTGTCTCAGCATGCTCATGGAATCTCAGAGCGCAGGCACAGCACAGTCCTGTTAGTGCCTTGCTGCTTCCCCCCGCAGTATGTAGAGGAAGTTCGGTAATGCCACCCAGCCCCTCCCCCCAAAAAAGCAGATCCCATTTGTTTTTTTTTTTCTTTTTTTCTTTGCTAGTTTGTCTTTGATTCTTCTCTGACAAAATGAGCAAAAAAGTGAAAAGGACCTTAACCACTGACAGCTTCTATATGGATAGAGAACAGACTCTAAACCCTGAGGAGACAAAAAACAGACAGTCTCCAGGTGAATCCCCAAAGGAGGAGATCATCTGTTCCTCAGCACAGATGAATCTCATAGAAGAAATTAAAAAGGCTCTCACAAGAGAGCTAGAAGAAAATGGGAAAAGGAGAGGGAGACTTGGCAAGAGGATCTGCAGAAGTCATCCCACTTATTTAACGACAGAGTGGATAAAGAAATCAAATCCTTGAAAACAGGATTAGTGAACTGGAAACAGAAAACAGCTCTCTAAAAGACAAAATTGGCGAAATGGAAAAAAATTTCATAGAACAAAACAACTCAATTGGACAATTAGAAAAAGATATAAAAAAAAGTGAGTGAAGAAAATACTTCATTGAAAATCAGAATCGAACAAATGGAATTGAATGACTCGAGGAGATAACAAGAATCAGTCAAGCAAAACCAAAAAAAATCAAACAATGGAAAAAATGTGAAATACCTTCTTGGGAAAACAACAGACCTGGAAAACAGATCCAGGAGAGACAATCTGAGAATTATTGGACTCCCAGAAAAGTATGATGAAAAAAAGAGCCTCGACACTCTTTTCCAGGAAACTATCAAAGAGAACTGCCCAGAAGTCATAGAAACAGAGGGTAAAATAGACATTGAAAGAATTCATCGATCACCTACTAAAAGGGATCCTAAAATCAAAACACCAAGAAATATAGTGGCCAAATGCCAGAACCCTCAAATGAAGGAAAAAAATACTGTAAGCGACTAGAAAAACCCAATTCAAATATAGAGGAGCCACAATAAGTATTGCCCAGGATCTAGCAGCATCCACATTAAAAGATCGAAGGGCCTGGAATATGATATTCTGAAAGGCTAAGGAACTCACTATGCAGCCAAAAATAACTTACCCAGCCAGAATGTGCATCTTTTTCCAGAGAAGAAAATGGTCATTCAACAAAATAAATGAATTTCACCTATTTTTGATGAAAAAAACAGAACTTAACAAAAAGTTTGATCTATAAATATAGAACTCAAGAGAAACCTAAAAAGGTAAAAAGAAATCTTTGGAACTATATTTCTGCTATAAAGATGTATAAAGAATACATGTATACCTTGTTCTAGAAACTAGAGGTGGAAAGGACATTGTACCAGAAAAAGGGTAAAGTGGGGGTACTACATCTCAGGAAGAGGCAAAGGAAACCTATTATATCTGAGAGAAAGAATGAAGGGGGATGAATATAGTGGGTATTTTACTGCCATCAGAATTGTCTTTAAGAGAAAAATTTTAGTCATATTCAATTTATGGTGAAACTTCTCCCACCTCATTTCTAGAAAAAATAACAACAAAATTCATATGGAACAATAAAAAGTCGAGAATCTCAAGGGAATTAATGAAAAAATCAAATGAAGGTGACCTAGCTGTACCTGATCTAAAATTATATTATAAAGCAGCAGTCACCAAAACCATTTGGTATTGGCTAAGAAATAGATTAGTTGATCAGTGGAAAAGGTTAGGTTCACAAGACAGAATAGTCAACTATAGCAATCTAGTGTTTGATAAACCCAAAGATCCTAACTTTTGGGATAAGAATTCATTATTTGATAAAAACTGCTGGGATAACTGGAAATTGATATGTCAGAAACTAGGCATGGCCCCACACTTAACACCATATACCAAGATAAGATCAAAATGGGTCCATGACCTAGGCATAAAGAATGAGATTATAAAAAAATTAGAGGAACATAGGATAGTTTATCTCTCAGATGTGTGGAGAAGAAAGAAATTTGTGACCAAAGATGAACTAGAGACCATTACTGATCACAAAATAGAAAATTTTGATTACATCAAATTAAAAAGCCTTTGTACAAACAAAACTAATGCAAACAAGATTAGAAGGGAAGCAACAAACTGGGAAAACATCTTCACAGTTAAAGGTTCTGATAAAGGCCTCATTTCCAAAATATATAGAGAACTGACTCAAATTTATAAGAAATCAAGCCATTCTCCAATTGATAAATGGTCAAAGGATATGAACAGACAATTTTCAGATGATGAAATTGAAACTATTACCACTCATATGAAAGACAAGAGATTGTCTAATCAATCATTATTGATAAGAGAAATGCAAATTAAGACAACTCTGAGATACCACTAGACACCTGTCAGATTGGCTAGAGTGACAGGGAGAGATAATGTGGAGGGGATGTAGGAAAACTGGGACACTGATACATTGTTGGTGAAGTTGTGAACGAATCCAACCATTCTGGAGAGCAATCTGGAATTATGCCCAAAAGTTATCAAATTGTGCATACCCTTTGATCCAGCAGTGTTTCTATTGGGCTTATACCCCAAAGAGATACTAAAGAAGGGAAAGGGACCTGTATGTGCCAAAATGTTTGTAGCAGCCCTGTTTGTAGTGTCTAGAAACTGGAAAATGAATGGATGCCCATCAATTGGAGAATGGCTGGGTAAATTGTGGCATATGAATGTTATGGAATATTATTGTTCTGTAAGAAATGACCAGAAGATGAATTCAGAGAGGACTGGTGAGACTTGCATGAACTGATGCTAAGTGAAATGAGCAGAACCAGGAGATCATTATACACTTCAATAACAATACTGTATGAAGATGTATTCTGATGGAAGTGGATTTCTTTGACAAAGAGATTTACACTCAATCTCCATCTTTCTTTCTTTCTTTTTTTTTTTTTGAGGTAGATGGCATTTTCTATTCAGAGTTTATTGAGATTACCTTGGATTATTGAAGCACTGAGAAGAACCAAGACTTTCATGGTTGAATATCACAGTCTTGCTGTTACTGTGTATAATGTATTGAACATAGTATGTATTGATTTATATTCATTCTCTTTATTCTTTTTCAGGATACAGATGGCATTTTCTGTCCAAAGTCTATTAGGATTGCTTTGGTTTGCTGAACCGTTGAGAAGAACTTAGTATTTCATAGTTGTTCATCACATATTCCTGATATTATTGTGTACAATGTATTCTTGTTACTGCTTATTTCACTCATCATCAGTTCATGTAAGTCTTTATGGGCCTTTCTATAATTAGCTTGTTTATCATATTTACACAAAAATAATTTTCAATTACCTTCATATACCATAATATTTCCCAACTGAAAATTGTTCAAAGGATATGAACAATTTTCAGATGATGAAATTAAAGTTATATATAATTATATTTTTAAATACTCTAAATCAATATTGATTAGAAAAGTGTAAATTAAAACAACTCTGAGGGACCACCTAACATCTCTTAGACTGGCTAAGATGAGAAGAAAAGATAATGATAAATATTGGATGGGATGTGAGAAAACTGGGATACTAATGCATTGTTGGTGGAGTTCTGAAATGATCAAACATTCTGTAAAACAATTTGGAGCCATGCCCAAAGGGCTATAAAAGTGTACATACCCCTTTATCCAGTAGTGCCATTCCTGGATCTGTCTCCTAAGGAATCTTAAAGGATATAAAAGAATTAAAGGATATAAAAGAATTCACATGTGCAAAAACGTTTGTAGCAGTTCTTTTGTGGTAGCAAAGAATTGGAAAATGAGTAGATATCCATTAATTGGGGAACGGCTGAACTAACTGCGATACATGAAAGGAATGGAATATTATTGTTCTATGATGAAAATGATGAACAAGCTGATTATAGAAAGGCCTTGAAAAATTTGCATAAACTAATGCTGAATGAAACAAGTTGAAGCAGGAATACATTTTACACAATAACAGCAATAACGTGCAATGATCAACTATGAAATATTTGGTTCTTCTCAATGCTTCAGTAATCCAAAGCAAACCAAATAGACTTTGTACAGAAAATGCCATCTGCATCCTAAAAAAACTGAATTAAATAAATACTTATTATGTTCACTTTTTATTTTTTTCTGTTTGTTTTAATCTCTCCCAGGGTTTTCCCCTTTTTCTCTGATTTTACTCTCCCAACATGATTCATAAAGTAATGTGTGTATTAAACATAAACAAACAGTGCAAAAATTTTTGTTTTAAATGTAACTGGCAAAAAATAAAATATTAAATGTATTGTTTGTTGGTCTTTATGCATTTCTGAATTGACTTGTAAGGAAATGTTTTGTTCTTTTTCTTAAAAAAATACATTTATTTTCCCCAAATATATGTTAAAAACAATTTTTGAACATTTTTTTCAACAAT
The DNA here is from genome assembly GCF_016432865.1 of Antechinus flavipes. Taxonomy (NCBI): domain Eukaryota; kingdom Metazoa; phylum Chordata; class Mammalia; order Dasyuromorphia; family Dasyuridae; genus Antechinus; species Antechinus flavipes. The sequence continues at coordinate 664,814,058 of NC_067398.1, read as the reverse complement.
TTTAGTCCCAAATTCTATCCTTTGCCCTCATTCTCCTACTCCCCTGGGATAGTGAAACAATCTGATATAGTTTGTATATGTACAACCATAGTCTTCCTCTTTCTTAAGATTCAAAATTCTTAATTTTAAATTAGCATTCTTCCTATGTTTTGACAACTTTTAAACTTATGTATCTATGTGGATATATATATATATAGTTTTCCCTTCTTTTTTGATTTTCCTTGAAGATAATATTAGTATCTTTAAGTTCCAAGGATGTAGATTTAGATTCAGGAGATTCAGTCTAATGAAGACTTTTTTGACAAGTAAAGCCACCAGCTAAACAAAGAGAAAGGACACTTTGTTGTATCAGATATTCCTTGTAATTGAAAGCATTCAAATTAAAGATGTTATTTTCAAGGATATTTTACATCTGGAGGTGATTATTTCATTATTTAAGAGGCCAAAGGAGAGGACAAACATCCAAGGTCCCTTCTGTGACTTGGGGATAGTTAAAAGAAAGAGAGGACTAAGGTTAAGTCACATCATATCAGGTGTTCTTTAAATGCCTACAATGTTTCAAGTATTAGGTTATGTGCTTTGTATGCAAAAACAAATAAGAAACTGTCTACTCTCTGAGAGCTTTTAATCCATTGTGGCAGGGAAAGTTAAAGATGGAAACAAGCAAAATGAAAAGGATGCAGTAAATTTAATGAGCATGGGGGTAACATTAACAACTTGGGAGATCAGACCTTCTAGTTGGAGTTAGCCCTCAAAGTCACCAATGGATAGAGCTAGAGGATCCAAAATACAAATATATTCATATTTGTGGACTCCCTGCAGTTCCATGCATAGGAAGCAGACTGTGTAATGGACTCTGAAGGGAGAGATGGCAATATTGTTACACATTGGTGAGTTTGCTGTGCTAATGTTGGACATCGATGTAAAATGATGTGAAATCAACTAAGGAACATATGTTGGAATTATTTTATGGAGAGTTATGTCATAGGAGATGAAATGTTTTCCTAGATATAATAAAAGTCCAATGAAGCATCTTAAGCAAAGTTGTGACATGGCCAAACCAATGTTTGAATATGATGAAAACAAAGATCCAGTGGTAGCATTCACTTTCCATGACTTTACATTTTCAATGTATCTTCATGTGGACCTTCGTATAACAACAACAATGTCATCAGAGTTCCATTTCTTCCACTTGCAATGAAGGATAAAGAACTTACTTTCTCCTTCAATAGAAGTACAAAGAGGCTCATTCTTAGCGCATTGACCACCACATGATGATTTTTTTCTTAATACAGCATCTCATATTAGCCATTTGTTTAGGTTTCCAGTGATGGAATCCCCTATCAATTTTATCTAAATTCTTCCTTTCCTGTTTTATGTATTCTGTAGATTTATCTGTCACTGTTCTAAGTTTTGAGAATACAAAATGAAGCAAAAGACGGACCTCGAACACAAGAATCACACAATCTAATGAGTATTACATATTCTACATATGTAGTATGAAGTACTACATATAAGTATTATATATGACATATCTACATATAAGCAAGTATATACAAAAAAGCATACAATATTAGTAGTGCTCAGAATATTAATGCATATAAAAATTAATGTGTTAATAATGATTAATAAATCATTAAAAAAGTAAAGGTATTAGAAATAAAAGGAGTTGGGAATGGCTTCTAGTAAAGACAGGATTTTTTTTTTAATTGGGACTTAAAAGGAGCAAAAGAAGCCAATAGGTGGAGTTGAATAGAGAGAGCATTCCAATCATGGTAAACAGTTTAAGAAGCTTACCAGAACCAAGTAATAGAGTATGCTTTTCATAAAATGGCAAAGAGGCCAGTTTCACTAAAGCTCAGAGCCTATATTAGTGAGTAAGGTATTAGCTGAATGTCAAGGGAGACAGTAGTTAGGTTATGAAGGGATTTGAATGTCAAGAAGATTTTGCATTTAATCCTAGAGGCAATAAGGAACCCCTGGCATTCAGTGAGGGAGGAGTAACAAAGTGAAACCAGCTTTTTACTGTATATCACTGTAATGGCAAAATAAAGGACAGATTTAAGTGAAGAAAAAATATAAGAATCCATCTATTTCCTCCCAAACTACCAGTGTCTCATTTCAAGGATCAGAAGCTAGCTCCATCATTGAGAGGAAACAATTTTATTAATGACTTTCCTGAGGGCATCTTTTATGTCTTTATTCCTTAGTGTATAAATGAAAGGGTTCAATGTGGGTGTGACCACAGAATACATTGCTGAGGCAACTGTCCTCTTCCAGGAAGAGTGGGTAACTGAGGAGCTCCAATACACTCCGAATGCTGTACCATAGAACAAGGAAACAACAGAGAGGTGAGATCCACACGTAGAAAAGGCTTTATACTTTCCCTGAGCAGATGGAATTTTCAAAATGGAAGAACAGATCTGGATATAAGAGAAAAGGATCCCTGTGAAAGGGAGAGTAAATAACAGCCCAGCTAAAATGTAAATCAAGATATAATTGATTAGAGTGTCAGAACAAGAGAGTTTCAGAACTTCATCAAGATCACAAAAGAAGTGCTGGATTTCATGGTCCATACAGAAGGACAGCCGTGTTACCATCAGAGTGTGAAGAAGGGAAATGAAAAAGCTTATTATCCAGGAAAGCAGCACCAGCAGGCCACACAGTCTAGGGTTCATGATGGCTGTATAGCGTAGAGGATGACAGATAGCCACAAAACGGTCATAGGCCATTGCAGTGAGGAGGAAATTATCCAAAGAAACAAAAACCATAAAGAAGTACATCTGGGTAAGACAGTCAGTATAGGGGATAGCCTTGTTTTCTCTTAAGATGCTCACCAACATATTGGGGACTGTGGTAGATACCAAGCAGAGATCTACAAAGGATAAGTTAGAAAGGAAAAAGTACATTGGAGTGTGGAGTTGAGAGTCAGAGCCAATGGTCAACATTATGAACAAGTTTCCAACCACTGTGACCAAGTAAATGGCCAAAAACAGCCCAAAGAGAGACTCCTGCTGTTCTGGTTTCTCAGAAAATAGCAGGAGTATAAATTCTGTGAATTTTGTTTGGTTTTCAGGTATTATGGGACTGGCTTTTCTGATGAAAAAAAAAGTAAGAAGGTTATAACATGAACAAACAGTCATCCTTGTACAAAGAATGAAAAGAACAGCAACCTTTGATTTAGAATTTCTCGTTTCTTTCCCTGTTTCTGTCACCCCTTACCTTTGTGATCTTGGACAAGTCACCATTTCTCCATGAATCCTCAATACAAGATGGAGGTGGATCTAAAGATCTCTATAATTCTTTATGATTCTTTGAGTCTTTGAAATATGAACAAACACATTTAGGAATGAACAATTTCTGAACACAATCTGAAATTTGTTCAAAGTATCAATAACCATAGAGGACTGGAATAGAAAACGGAATACTATTTCCTCATGATAAATGGTCAAAAGATATAAATAGGCAGTTTTCCAAAGAAATCAAAACAATTTATACTCATATGGAAAGTATTTTAAAATATTATTGATTACAGAAATATAAATTAAAATAATCTTGAGATATTATTTTAACCTCCCATATTGGCTAAAAATATTAAACAGGAAATTGACAAATAAAACAGCAGATGTGGAAAAACTGGAACAATAATTCACTGTTGGTGAAGCTGTATCTGGCCCTGCCATTTTGGAAGAGAGATTTCATTCCTCTTATTAGCTTTCCAAAGATTTAAAGATAGCTACCACTCCATTTTTTCACATGTGTAGGACAAACTCTGAGAATGCTCTCCTTACTCACACTCAGACCAGAAAGTGAAGTCTCTAGAGGACAACAGGTATCTTTCCCCTCAAAGTTCTAGGAAATTACCCTAAGGACTTTGAGGATGTTCTCTAATACTTACAAACTTCCACAAATATTATTGCTTTATTGATTTTCAGATGATACCAGTTAGACAGACTTCTCTGGTTCTAGAAAAAAAGTGATTCCTAAGTTTGAATAGTACTAACAGTTTGTATAAAATAGAACATCCATTCAAAGAAAAATGGCAGTTATACACTCTCTGTAAAGTACAGAGAACATCCAGGAAAATGTGGTATTGAATTTAGAGAATATGTGTTGCAAGGTGGTAGTACAGATTGGCTAAGTGCTTTTATTAAAGATCCTTTTCTCCTTTTCATGCAGCTCTCATAAAATACTTCCTAGATTTGCTGTATTGTCTGACTATATATCTTGTAGAGTTCCAATGTTGTAATTATTAGGATAGTTTTCTTTCTAACAATTTTATTTTTTTCAACTTCACTACATTTTTTTTAGTTTTGCTATTTGAAGTCGAGCCAAGAAGACCTAATCTTTTACATAACAGTCCTTCAAATATTTGAAATATTTTTTCTGCCCCATCATGATATCACAGATCCACTGTTACCTGTTATTTGAATTACTTCCTCCCTTTTTTGACTCTTTTCTCTTGTCTCTCTTCCCCACAGCCTATTCATCCCCCCATCATTAGAGGCAGATAAATTGCACTGACAGTTAATCATAGTTTCTAGTTCACAATATCTTTGTACTGCAATGATTAAATAACTTGGTATCAGACACTTCCTGGAGAGGAATAGTTTCTCATGGTAAAATTCAAGAAATGCTGGTTAGTTTTCATAAATTAATTTTTGTGTCAACAAAATTTGAACATGCAGAGGAACGAACATTGGAATTGAAGTTAGAAAGGAAGGGAAGTGGGAAAGATAAATATAATATAATTAGAAGAATAGAAATTTAGATCACCTGGTCTAACCTTATGAAAATCAGAGAGAAAGAAAGAAGTCCAATTGGCTAAGAGATGACAAAAACAATAAAATTACATTACTATTAAAGACAGAAGACAATAGGAAGTGATGTGGTCATAAATCACATTCAGTTCCTGGTATATTTAAGAAACTCTAAGGAATGTGTATCTACATTGAAGTGATCTTTCATACTTTATATAATAAATCTCTCTAAAAGTAAAAGCCAGATATCTTTCTCTATACCAATGAATAGTAAATAATAGAGAGTCCCTACTGTGCCTTTATTATGTTTCCTTCTGACATTCTCCCAAAAAATTCCAGCCAAATTTCTGAAAACTCCCTATGTTTTCGATTACCTTCAGATCATAGAAATTGGATTCAGCCTCCCCATCACCTCCCCTCCCCTACCCTCACCCACACTCCCACACCACACTCCCTGATCTTGTGATTTGTGTCCTGAGTGATAAGCTAGGCTACATCATCTTCCAGAGATTACATAAATCATCTACTATTTGTATGAAATGAGCCATATGGCAGTTCAGTAACTTTTTTTTTTTTTTTGGGGGGGGGGTAGGGGAATAATCCCTCTGTCTTTACTAGGCTTTAGATTAGTGCATCTGAAACTTACCTCTGGGTAAAGATTTTCCCTGGTGTTTGGATTATAATTGGCTGAGACGAATTGGGCCACAATGGACTCATATCTTAGCTATTATGATAAAAATTAAAAATTATTATTCTGAAATGATTTGTTGATTTAAAAAATTCACAAAGATGATATCATTTGACTCTCACAAAAAAACACCCTGAAGGCAATAAATAATTTTTTGTTCATCACTTTATGGTTTAGGACCAAACAATGAAAATAATTTGACTAAAGTCTTATTGGCAAGGATGGAACCTGAATATGAATGACTATATAGGACTTATTCTTCTTTCTTTTGCTTTTCTTCCATACTTGGTCCTGGACTGAACTTTGGGCTTTCAAATATACTTTGAAGCAGGAAAGATTTCCTTATTCCGTTGACTAGTTTAGCCTGTAATTTCATCTGTGCTGTTTTTGAGAGAATTCCCTTAAGATTCTGAGCAAGAACAGGCTGCTTCTCTTTTCTCTTATTTCCCACCTTTTTTATTCTTTCACTTCCCACATATTTCTTCAGTAATTTAGAATAAACAATGGGACAGGTTTGATTGACTATCTTTTGGAATAGAGGACAAGAAAGACAGACACTTTGTATCCAAGGAAAAAAATGGAGAGTTTCAAGCAGTTGGATTGATAACTCTATAAGGGATATTCAGACTCTCTCCTAACCAGAGATAGCTGGTATATGGTCCTGAGAAGGAACAAGAAAAATATTTGAAATTTCTAGTGCCCATGAGGCTCAATTCCCCAAAGTCTTCATTAGAAAAATCATATAATTATATTTCCTATCTCTAAACAACTGAATTCTCTATGGGGCATGAAATGGTTACAGAAATATTTCTAAGAGTGAGAGTTGTCCAGCATTACATAAAAGTTACCAAACCCTAGAGAACCCTAGAAAAAAGTAACTCAGAAGCTCTTCCACCAACCAGAAGCATAGTACCAGCAAGGAATCCACTGCCTCATAGGATATCCCATTCTGCTAATTTAGTGCTTTAATTGCAAGAAAGTTTTTGCTTCTGCTGAGACCAAATCAACCACCTTGCAGTTTACCCCTTTGTTCCTCACTACACCTGTGGGACTCTAACAAAAAAAAGTCCAAACACTCAAATTATATTGTTTCCAAACCACTAAGACTCATTTCATGTGCAACTAAAATCTTTTCTTCTTTAAGAAAAACATCTCAAGTTTCTTTACTTGATGCTTATCCATACTATTTTTGTCATTTGTCTTTATAACACAAATCTAAGATGAAGTATTTATTCCTATTTAACTTAATCCAATAAATTTTTTTCCAATGTTATAATTGGTCAAGATTGTTTTTAGTTATACATATACAGTCATGCAAAACATATTTTCTATTTCAAGTTCATGACATAAAAGAAAACAACAATACTATTCCAGAAAATTCCTGTACCATAACTTATTCAGCCATTTTCCAACAGATGGGCATCCATTCATTTCCAGTTCCTTGCCATTATAAAAAGGGCTGCTCCAAACAATTTTGCACATGTGGGTCCTTTTCCCTTGTCTATGATTTTTTTGGGATACAAGTCTAGTAGAGACACTGCTAGATCAAAGGAAATGCACAGTTTGATAAACCCTTGGACATAGTTCCATATTACTCTCCAGAATAGTGGGATCAGTTCAGAACTGCATCAACAATGTATTAGTGTCCCAGTTTTCCAACATCCCCTCCAACATTCATCATTATCTTTTTCTGTCCTCTTAGCCAATTTGAGAAGTGTGCCTTGGTACCTAAGAGTTGTCTTAATTTGCATTTCTCTAATAAATAGTAATTTAGAGTATCTATATATGACTAAAAAGTTTTAATTTCTTCATCTGAAAATTGCCTGCTCATATCCTCTTATCATTTAGCAATTAGAGAATGATTTATATTCTTATAGATTTGAATCAATTATCTTTATTTTTTAGAAATGAAGCCCTTATCAGAACTTTTGGATGTAAAATTTTTTACCCTTGTCTACATTGATTTTGTTTGTACAAAAACTTTTCGACTTAATATAATCAAAAGCATTCATTTTTTCATTCCATAGTATATTCCAGTTCTTCTTTAGCCACAAATTCCTTTCTTCTCCACAGAATCTCAGAGGTAAGCTATCCTTTGCTCTTTTGATTTGCTTATATTATCATTCTTTATGTCTAAATCATGAACTCATTTCAACCTTATCTTGGTATAGGGTGTGAAGTGTGGGTCAATGCCTAGTTTCTGCCAAACAAATTTCCACATTTCCCAGCAATTTTTGTCAAATAGTGAGTTTTTATCCCAGAAGCTGAGGTCTTTGGGTTTATCAAACACTAAATTATTGTAGATAAAGACTATTGAGTCTTGTGAACCTAACCCATTCCACTGATTGACTACTTTATTTCTTAGCCAATACCAAATGGTCTGGATGATCACTGCTTTATAATATAGTTTTAGGTCTGATACAAACAAGCCATCTTCATTTGCACTTTTTTCATTAATTCCCTTGAAATTCTTGGCCTTTTGTTCTTCCAGATGAACTTCTTCATTATTTTCTCTTTCTTCATAAAATAATTTTTCAAGAGTTTGCTTGGTATGGCACTGAATAAGTAGATTTATTTAGATAGAATTGTCATTTTTTATTATATTAGCTTGGCCTACCCATGAGCACTTGATATTCTTCCAATTGATTAGATCTTACTTTATCTGTAGGGAAAGTATATTGTAATTGTGTTTATATAGTTCCTGAATTTTCCTTGGAAGATAGACTACCAAATATTTTTTTATCTACAATTATTTTAAATTGAATTTCTCTTTTTATATCTTCGCCTGGACTTTTTTGGCAACATGAAAATGCTGATGATTTATGTGAACTTATTTTGTATTTTGCAACTTTGTTAAAGTTGTGAATTCTTTTTAGTAGTTTTTTTAGTTGATTTTTTAGGATTCTCTATGTATACCATCATATCATCAGCAAAGTTATATTTTGGTTTCTTCATTACCTGCTCTAATTCCTTTAATTTCTTTTTCTTCACTCAGTATTAAAGCTAACATTTCTAATACAATACTGAATAGTAATGGTGATGGGGGTAACCTTGTTTGATTTTATTGGGAATGATTCTAGTTTATCTCTATTACAAGTGAAGCTTGCTAATGGTTTTAAATAGATGCTACTGATCATTTTAAAGAAAATGCCATTAATTCCTATGTTCTCCAGTGTTTTAATAGAAATGGGCATTGGATTTTGTCAAATGCTTTTTCTACATCTATTGAGATAATCATATCATTTCTATTTGTTTGGTTATTGATATAGTCAATTATGTTAACAGTTTTCCAAATACTGAAGCAGATCTTTATTCCTGGTTTGAATCCTACTTCATTCTGTTGTACTATCCTGGTAATAACTTTCTGGAATCTTTTTGCTAATTTAAAAATATATTTAATTTTAATACACATTGCACTATGAGTCATATTGGCATGAGTCAATTTACATTCAGTCTCCATAATTCATTTTTTAGATGCAGATGGCATTTTCTGTCTGTATTTTGATTGATTTGGAGGAGTGAACCACTGAGAAGAACCAAGTTTTTCACAGTTATTCACTTGTTTAGATCTGATTTTCTTTGTGTGAAAAGTGTTTTTAATTGTGTTCATATACTTCTTGGGTTTGTTTTGGCAGTTAGACTCCCAACTATTTTATTTTGTCTACATTTATTTTAAATGGAATTTCTCTTTCTAGCTCTTGCTGGCTGGCTTTGTCAGTAATATATAGAAAATGCTGAAGATTTATGTGGGTTTGTTTTATATAAATTTTGCTAAAGCTGTGAAGTGTTTTCAATAGGTTTTTGGATGATTTTCTAGGATTATATAAGTATATCCTAATATCATCTGCAAAAGAGTGATGGGTTTTATTTCCTATTTGTCTATTCTAATTCCTTTATTTCTTTTTCTAGTACAATGTTAACCAATAGTGGTGTAATTGGCATCTTTGTTTTATCCCTGATTATAGTGGGAATGTGTCCAATTTTCCTCCTTTACAAATAATGATTGCTGTTGGTATAAATAGATACTGCTTATTATTTCAAGGAAAGTTCTTGTGCTCTCTAGTGTTCCTAATAGGAATGGGTGCTATATTTTGCCAAAAAAATTTTTTTCTGAGGCCTGGAGAGACTTACATGAATGGATGCTGAGTGAAATGAGCAAGACCAAGAGATCATTATGTACTTCAACAGCAATACTATATGATGATCAATTCTGATGGACTTTGTTCTTCTCAACAAAGAGAAGAACCAAATCAGTTCCATTTGTTCAGTAGATACCCAATGAAAGAACTCTGGAAAATGAGTGTAAATCGTAACATAATCTTTTCCAATCCATCTGTTTTTGTCCACTTGCATTTTTTATTTCCTTCTCAGGTTAATTTTACTGTATGGATATGTATACATATATTGTATTTAACATATACTTTAACATATTTAACATGTATTGCTCTATCTACTATCTTGGGGAGGGAGTAGGGGAAAGGAGAGAAAAAGTTGAAACAGAAGGTTTTGCAAGGGTCAGTGCTGAAAAATTACCCATGCATATATCTTGTAAATCAAAGCTATAATAATAAAAAAAGAAAAAAGTTTTTTCTTCATCTTTTGAGATTATCATATGATTTTGGTTGGTTTTGTTATCGATATATGTTGGAATCCTTACTAACTGCTAACTAATTAGAGTTGATCTAATCTTACAAGAAGATGTTTTGGGCAGAACCTGAAACAAGGTACTAAGTAGAACTAATTAATACAAGGCTTGTGTTCACACCTTTACTCATTGGAGTTCAATGAGTTCATACCTCCCTTGAAGCTCTTTGGGCCAGAGAGCACTATGGGAGAAAACCCATAATCCCTCTCTCTGGAAGGAGCATAAATAGGCCAATGGGCCAGTCGAAGAAGTTCTTCAGAGAGTGAAGAAGCTACAAGTAGGGATTTCACCGGAATGACATGAAGAATGGAGCTGGCTGGAGGCTGAAGAAAGCAGAGGCAGAGGCTGAAGGACCAGACCTTTGGATTTGGCGACATTCGGAGAGAGCTCTTGGAACCAAGCAGAGAGATAGGCCTCTAAGCTAACCGGGCTATATTGGAGATAATAAAAGATCTGAACTTTCATCACCTGGCTGTATTTTGAGAAGAAAAAGCTCACCAACATTTTGGCGCCCGAACAGGGACAGATTCAGATCCATCTGAACTAGATCACAACAGATATAGTCTATTATGCTATTAGTTTTCCTGATATTGAACCAGTCCTGAAATCCTTGTATAAATCCAAACTTGGTCATAATGTATTATCTTGCTGATAAATTGCTGTAATCTCTTTGCTAATGTTTTATTTAACATTTTTGCATCAATATTTGTTAAGGAGATTGGTGTAGAGGGCCAGAACTCTGAAAAGTATATTTGAAAGAAGGATACTTACAACAAGTTACAACAAGTAACACAACAGTGGAATTGATGAGATAATGGTTCTCTAGTTCTCTCTAGTTCATATATATCTAGTATGATATAATGATATAATCACTCTAGTTGGCATATACTCAGTGTGCTGTAAAGGTGTAATAAATAGGGTATTTCAGTCAGTCAGAGTGAACAGACTGTGAAGGAGTCAGACTGTGGCAGACACAGACTATGAAAGAAACAGATTGTGAAGGAGATATGTCTTCATGTTTCAGACTGAAGGCAGACTGAGAATTAGACTCTAATTCTGACTATTTTCAGGTGACTATCCTACTGAGACCAAGGTCCATCCTGAGGTCCTCCAGAAAGCTAGCCTGGACATTACATTTGGGTGCCAAACATAGATAACTGAAAGAAACACACTACATTTTGAGGCTCTGGACATAAGGACCCTACACTCAGCAGTTCAACTGAAATGATTGTAAGTTCAGTGGAGAAGTCCCTGTGACCCAGAAATAGAGTGAGTAAACTAGTCACTTTTGTTTTTCAGCTGAAATGGGGCAAATACTAAGAAAAGACCCTTCCCCACCCTAAGGGAAGTGTGTAGAATGCATAGTTAGATTAATAAAGAAGCAAGGTTTGTTGGCAACTTGGGAGCAGATCATTGGACTCAGAAATATTAAAGAGCATGTTTTCTTGGTTCTCTAATGAAGAAAAATTAGAGCCAGATAAGTGGAAACTCGTGGGAAGGAGCAACTATTTAAAATTATGAAGATATTGAATAATAATTCAATCCCTGATGAAACATTCTATATATATACAACATAATATAGTTGGCTTTAAGGAATCCCACAAGTTTTAAAATAAAGGAAAAGAAGAAAGAGCAGGAGCAGGGTAATACTGACAAAGCAGCTGAAATCATGAAGAATTGGACAAGAAAGGAGTTAAGTTCAATGCTGATGATATTAAGGAGTGTGGTGCTTTGCAGAAGGATCCCTTGAGGCATTCCCCATCTCATGACCCTCTCCCCTCAATTTTTTGCTTTCTTGGGTGAAGGGAAGAAGAGGAGGAAGAGTGGGAGAGGCAATGACACTGTCAGCACCACCTATGCAACAGTTTTGTCCACCTCCTATGACATGATTAAAGCTAAAGAGGAAGGACAGGATACATCTGATTTGAGAATAGAAGCGTACCCTGTAATTGAAGAGTTTGACTCTTCAGGTCAAGAAAGAAGAAGATACATTCTTTTTAATCTGGAAATTATCAAAGCTCTGATGCAGACTTTACAAGATCTGAACACAGGAAGACAGGGTCCCTTTTGGCAAGAGACTTCCAGAGAGAATCATCCATATTTGTAATGTAAAGTAGGGCACCTAAAAGTCCAAAGTAGGCATAAAAATAGGGTGGGAGAACAAGACCCAAAACAAGTCCAAAAATGCAACTGAGGCTTCCATCCAGTATCAGAAGGTAGATTGAATCAGGGAAACAGGAAATGGGGCTCAGCTCCAGGGCCCAAGGAAAAATATATTTGGAGCATGATGGCAGCTAAAGTGACACCCAGAGAGTCTTTAGAAATTCATTACTCCAACATGATCGATCATCTGAGAAACAACCTGATGGGAGAAAGGGATTACATCTGGGGAGAAGAGAGTTTTATGCACCTGAGACTATTGAGATATATATCAAGGAAAAGTAAAATCTGTCCCTGTCTAGACAACAGATCTTTTGCCTCCACACACAGTAGAGGCAACTCCTGAGAATATTTACAAAACAGTGTCCTTCCCTAAACTGATTTGAGAAACTAGGGAATGTGTAGCTAATATCCCAGTCACTAATACTGGTAGACAATGTGTGACTTATCACACAGGAGAAGTAGTAGCATCAAGATTACTGATACACACTCCAAATAGGCAATCTGGTGATATTTACCCAGATTTTGACTCCTAGCAACAGAATACAGGAATATTCTGGACTGCAGCTATTACAATTGACCAACTTATGCTCACTATATATTTAAATGGCATATCATTGAAAGGGTTGGTAGACACAGGTACAGATTGTACAGTCATTAGAGGTGCCAATTGGCCCAGTCATTGGCCAAAGATTCAGGCAGACACCTAAATGTCTGGCATAGGAGGATCAATAGCAGCTGAAATTAGTGCTACCTGTTTGAGATGGATATTTGAAGGTGAAACAGGAGTTTTTACTCCTTTTGTAGTTGAAAAAATCCCCATCAATCTTTGGGAAAGACAAATCTTACAACAGTTGAGATTACAATTGAGTACTTTGGCTTGTTAGGCAGGGCTGCTGTTGAAGGCCTTATTAGATATAGTACAGGAGCATCTTGACCAAGGACACTTAAAACCTTCTCTATGACCTTGGAATTCCCCTGTATTTGTTGTAAAAAAAAAAAAAAAAAAGAAATCTGGAAAATGGGGGATGTTGACAGAATTAAGAAAAGTAAATGAACAGATGGAAACTATGGGAACTCTTCAGCCTGGACTTCCATCCCCTACTCTATTGCTTAGAGAATGGCCTCTTTGGTTATAGAATTAAAGATTGTTTCTATTCTATTCCTCTGGGTAAGGAGAATATGAAAAGATTTGCCTTTTCAGTGCCCACCATTAATTTAGCTAAGCCTTGTAAAAGATATGAATGGACAAGTTTGACATAGGGAATGAAAAATAGCCCTACTATGTATCAAATGTATGTGGCTGCTGCTCTTACTCCAGTAAGAAAAACATTTCCAAAAGTTATGTTGTTACATTACATGGATGATATCTTGGTGTGTGCATCTGAGGAGCAAATGTTAGAAGCCTGTGGACAAAAGACCATAGAATACTAAGAAACTACAAATTGTATATAGCTCCAGAAAAAATTAAAGACATGCTCCTTTTCAATATTTAGGATATGAAGTATGCCCTAAGATGCTTACAGTACAAAAGTTTTTTTTAAGAACACAGAAATTGAGCACTTTTTTAAAACATTTCTTTATAATTTTTATAAGTAAATGTTTTGTTTGTATGCCTCTTTTATATACCTATATAAATGGAATTTTATAAAAATTTCTCAGGTGAAAAGGAGTCATGACTAGAAAATTTTTAAGAAACTCTAATATACAGCACCATTGGGGAGACTTTATCAGAGACTTAGTTATGGAGAGGAGAGCCCAACATTAAGTGCTGGGCTCAGATAATAATAGTAAGAAAGACTAGAAGCTAGGGGCATTATCCCCCTAACTTGGCAGTAGATTTGATCACTTTAATAGCTGGCTAAAATAAAATATAAATAAACAAATAAAAATAAGCATAAAAAAAAAAAGAACTCTAACACAGGTACTATGGGAATAGAGAAAATAAGGTCCCATCTACCCTCACTCCAAGGAAGATAATAGAGCTAAAAAAAATTTTTAATGAAAAATATGTCAAAATGTCCTAAACACAAAAAAAAAAACATGCAAAAAATTGTCTTAGAAAAAATTTTGAAGGACTTCAAAAACCAATTGAGAAATAGAATAAAGATAGAAAAAAAGTAAGAGTAATCCAAGAAAAAAAAAGAAAATGATTTTTAAAAAGTGAACCAAGAAGTTGAACACCTTAAATGACTTTCAGAAATTGATAGGAAATCTCTAATGGATGCATTCAGTATTAGGCTTAACTACTTATAAATTACAACCATTATATGACATTTTAAGGGGAGACATCACTTTAAACTCACCACACCAGCATACAAAAGGAGCTCAAGAGTCTTTGAAAGAAGTTGAACTGATTTTATCCAATGTGGTTGAAAGAGTTACTCAGAAACCCTAGGAAATATCAGTTTTTGCTACACAAGAGACACCCACAACAGTCCTTCATCAGGGACACAGTGTGATAGAATGGGTGAACCTCTCAGCACAACCAGATCAAAGCCTTACTCCTTATTCAGTGCTTGTGGCTAGAATCTTATTAAAGGTCATTAAGCGAGCAGTACAATTATCTGGGAAAAGAGCTGAGCAATTATACACCTTTTATACTAATACATAAATTAATGTATTCTGTGAAACCATCCCAGAGTGGCAAATTTTATTGGCCATGGCTCCAAATTTTACATATGGGTCTCCATTAAAGATAACCAGACTATGACCTAATTGGCAATAGATTTTTGTAGAAAAGGTTTCTAAGGCTCCTCTTAAAGGACCAACTATCTTTACAGAAGCACTCAACCATAACATTTGTGCTGTATACTCTTGTGACTTAACTATAAAGAGAGGAAGTCAGAGCTTTTCAGTCCACTCAGCAGAATGAATTGTATGTAATCATGCTAGTTCATACTTATTATCCAGGGGATGTAAATATAATATTTGATTCATCTTATTCAGTAGGTGTGCTATAAAGAATTCCACACTCCAAATAAAATTTGTAGCTTCTAATATATATCGGCTCTTTAAGAAACTTCAAGAGCAAGTGAGAAAGCATCCAGGTAAGATTTATGTCTTGCATGTCCACTCTGATAGTGAACTTCCAGGTTTTATTTTTTTATGGAAATTCAAAGACAGATCACTTTCTAACAATGTTAGCCCATATTCCTTTATTTCAGACTGCACAAGAATTTCATTCTAAATGTCATCAGGCTGTTCAAGCTTTACGTTTGCAATTTGGGATACCAAAGAGGAAGCTAGGAGCATAGTAAAAGTCTGTACAGCTTTCCTTCCTTTCCAAGCTCCTATGTTCCTTCCAGGGAAGAACCCTCGCATTTTGAGACCCAATGAAATTTGGCAAATGGATGTGACCCATTATAAATCTTTTGGTCATCTGTCCTTTATCCATGTTGTAGTAGACACCTTTTCAGGATTTAGTTTTGCATTATCAGCACCAAAAGAGACTGGTCACTGAATTCTTTATACAAGGTTTTGCAGTCATGGTGTGCAAACATGGTGACCTGCATATACTTCTAAACATTTTGCATATACACAGTATCAGATTTTACACACCACTGGCATACCTTTTAATCCTCAAGGACAGGCAATAGCAGAGAGGAGAAACAGAGACATTAAGACGCTCCTCCAAAAACAAAAGAAAGGGGGAGCCACAGGTAAGCCTAGAGAACTTTTAAATGTAACTCTTTACACTATTAAATTTTTGATATTTGATAAAGATGCATGATGCTGGCAGACAGGTTTTATAACCCACTGGAAGGGCAGTGTCCAGTGTGAGCAGCTCCACACCAGGTGATATGAAGAAATCCGAAAAGTGGTGAATGGAACGAACTAGATAGGTTAACTGCTTGGGGGAGAGGGTTTGCTTGTATCTCTATAGATGGAGAAGGAATCAGATAGGTGCCAGTGGGCTGTATTTGCTTTGCCCATCAGAAAGAGACAGAAAAAAGGAAAATACCCTTGAAACAAAGGAAAAGACCCAAGAAACATCAGATGGTTCCATCACTGACTGGGCCCACCATTGAAAGAGTATGGCAGTTATGGAAATTGACTCATGAACATCAAAAATTGTCAAAAAAAAAACTTCTGTAGGACTTTAAAATCAACAGGAATCATTGGATTCCCTGGGACATGGTAAGTCTGTTGCTGGGTTTCAAAATCTGCAGTAATCAATGGATTCTCTGAATCCATTGTGAAGTAATGGGCAATAGATTGGTTTTGGACTATCTCTAGGACTTATGGACATGTATAATTCCTCATGTTGATTCATGTTGTTTGTTACATCACTACTAGCCTATGTTCTATTACTATGTGCTTGTATAATACTTTCCATACTGATGGATTTATGTATACCTGTTTCAAGTAAGACCCTTCAGCCCAAAGGAAACCTACTAACAATATCTAATTTGGTGTTCTCATCTCCATGAGATATCAGGGAGGGCATGATCACCTCCTTTTTGGTGTTTTCACCTCTCTTCCTGAGATGTTAGGGAGGGTGTGACCACCTGTATTCTAGAGCAAAAGAAAGTAGGAAATGTAGAGGGCTAGAACTCTGGAGAAGTCTACTTGAAACAAGGTATTAACTCAGTGGAATTGATGAGGTAATGGTTCTCTAGTTCACATATATCTGGTATGATATAATGATATAATCACTCTTGTTGGCATATGCTCAGTATGCTAAACTGATGTAATTGTGATAGGATATTTAAGGTCTGGGAGAACTGGGGACATAGTCAGTCAGAGTGAAAAGATTGTAAAAGAGACAGACTGTGGCAAACACAGACTGTGAAGGAGACAATAAAGACTTTAGATTATATTTCTGACTATCCTTGGGGTGACTATCCTGCTGAGATGAAGGCCTATCCGGAGGTCCTCCAGAAAGCTAGGCAAGACATTACAGATTGTTCTGTAATTTTTTATCTATTTTGTATTTCCCCCTTTCCCCTATGTTTCCAAATAGCTTACAAAGTACTGGAATTAACTGTTCTTTACATGTTTGATAGAATTCACATGTAAATCCAACTGTCTCTGGAGATTTTTTCTTAGGGAGTTGATTAATAAGTTGTTCAATTTCTTTTTCTAAAATGAGACTATTTAAGTAACTTATTTCCTCCTCTGTTAATCTGAGCAATCTATATTTTTATAACTATTCATCCATTTCACTTAGGTTATCAGATTTATTGGCACAAGATTGGCCAAAATAGCCCCTAATTATTGCTTTCATTTTCTCTTCACTGGTGGAAAATTCAGCTTTTTCATTTTTTTATGTATTTACAAGATATATGCATGAGTAATTTTTCAGCATTGACCCTTGCAAAACTCTCTTTTTAAACTTTTCCCCTCCTTCCTCTCACACCCTCCCCTAGATGGCAGGCAGACCAATACATGTTAAATTTGTTAAAGTGTATGTTAAATACAATATCCATATCCATATCCATACAGTTATTTGCTGCACAAGAAGAATCGGACTTTGAAATAATGTACAATAATGTCAATAAAAAAAGCTATGATAATTAAAAAAAAAACATTGATGAAGAGAGCCATCTACACCCGGACAGAGAACCATAGAAATTGCATATGGACCACAAGGTAGCATTCTCAGTCTCTCTTTTGTTATTTGCTTGCATTTTGTTTTCTTTCCCTGTTTTTTTCTTCCTTTTTTTTTTAATTTTAGCTTTTTATTTACAAAATATATGCATGGGTAATTTTTTAGCACGGACCCTTGCAAAACCTTCTGTTCCAACTTTTCCCCTACTTCCCCCAACACCCTCACCTTAATTTGCATTTCTTTGATTAATAATGATTTGGAGCATATTTTCATATGGCTATAAATAGTTTTAATTTCTTCATCTGAGAATTGTCTGTTCATATCCTTTGACCATTTATCAATTGGAGAATGGTTTGATTTCTTATAAATTAGAGTAAGACCAAATTTTAGTATTGTTTATTAGTTTAATAGTTTTCTTACTTTTATTTTATTAATCTCCCCTTTTATTTTCAATATTTCAAATTTGGTATTTACTTGGAGGGGTTTTAATTTGTTTTTTTTCCCAAATCATTGATCCTCTCTTTCTCTATTTTATGCAAGTAAGCATCTAGAGATAAAACACTTCCGCTAAGAACTATTTTGGC
Source organism: Antechinus flavipes (assembly GCF_016432865.1). NCBI lineage: Eukaryota > Metazoa > Chordata > Mammalia > Dasyuromorphia > Dasyuridae > Antechinus > Antechinus flavipes. The sequence continues at coordinate 664,795,667 of NC_067398.1, read as the reverse complement.
TACATCCCATAAATTTGAAATGCTCTTTCATTATTTTCATTCTCTTGCACAAAATTATTATTGTGTCTATATGATTTGTTGTTTCATCCACTCATCCTTTTTTTTCAAATTTATTTTATTTGAAGAAACAGAATAAGCAAAAAGAAAAACAGAAAACTGTTAAGGGGAAGGTCAATTCTCTGAGAGCTTCCACAGCTGTGGATAATAACATCTGAAGCAGTTGCAAGGCAGCCTTTGCTGATACAGGTGTTGTGGACTGGGAATGAGATAAATTGGAGGCAGAGGGAAGAGGAGAGAGGTCAGACAACACAACAGCCTCTCAGTCAGAGAGATCAAAGAACAGCCACTGCCTCTCAGTCTTCTTGTATCATCCTCTCACAAGAGGAAATCCATTCTGGGTTGGACCTTCAGCAGCCATTGTCAGGTAGCTCCCTTGTATTCCAACAACTCTCCCGTATATTCCAACAGAAAACCAATACAAAACAAAACAAAACATTATACAAAATAAAAAAGAACATTATTATGTGTCCAGCAGAACATCAGGGAGGATTCAAAATATATAATAACAAAGATCAATTTAAGAAAGTATATATATTTATATACACACACACATATATATGTAGAAGAATTAAATTCATGAGTGTCTCTCCTTTCTTTGCTTTTTTCTAAATTGTTCTTTTATTCTCTGATGTTTACCTTATTTACTTTATTTTTTACTTCATCCCTCTCTCAAGCAGGCTATAGTTAATGAAGAATACATTTATATATATGAATGTATATGTATACATGTGTCTATACATATATATACACACACATACACATGATACACACATATCTCCCTTTTATCCCCCCACCCAAAGCAAGATACAATTAAAAATATATATTTATGTTTAAATATGTAGATCTATATGTATATACATATACTCACATGCATACATATCCCACATACACACATGTCTTCCCTATCTCTGTTAACTCTTTTATTAAATTCTGCTCCATAACTTGATCTACTCTAACTTAAATTCCCACACCCAGGGATCCCTTCCTTGACTTCTTCTCTCACTCTCTGATTCCCATCTACATATTCCTCTCTTTTTTTCTTCATAGATTTTGGAGGCTTCTATACACTTCATGGTATATATGTAGTGCTGCCTATTAAACCCATTTCTAATGTGAGTGGATTTCAGAACTACCAAGGCTTTCATAGTTGATCATCGCACATTCTTGCTGTTATTGTTATACAATGTATTCCTGGTTCTACTTGTTGCACTCAGCATCAGATTGTGTAAGGATTTCCAGGCCTTTCTAAAATCAGCTTGTTCATCATTTTTATAGAACAATAACATTCCATTACTTTCATGAATCACATCTTGTTGAGCCATTCACCAATTGAAGGGCATTCACTCATTTTCCAATTCTTTGCTAATACAAAAAGAGCTGCTAAAACCTTTTTGTACATGTGGGTCCTTTTCCCTCCTTTATCATGTCCTTGGGATAGAGACCCAATGATGGCACTGCTGGGTCAAAGAGTATGCACAGTTTTATAGCCCTTTGGGCAAAGTTCAAGACTGCTCTCCAGAATGGTTGAATCATTTCACAATTCCACCAACAATGCATTAGTGTCCCATCCAACATCCAATATTTATCATTATCGTTTCCTGTCATTTTACCCAATCTGAGAGGTGTGAGATGGTACTCAGAATTGTTTTAATTTGTATTTCTCTAATCAAGAGCCATTTAGAACATTTTTTCATATAACTATAAATGGTTTTAATTTCGTCATCTGAAAACAGTCTATTCATATCCATTGACCATTTATCAATTTTGGAATGACCTGATTTCTTATACGTTTGACACACTTCTTCATATGTTTTAGAAATGAGACCTTTATTAAAATGCTAGATGTAAAGATTTTTTAAACCAGCTTTGTATTTCCTGTTCAATATTGTTTCTGTTGTTTGTATTTATGCAAAACCTTTTTTAATTTAATGTAATCAGTTGTCCATTTTGCTTTTCATAATGTTCTCTATTTCTTCTTACGTAGTCTGTTTCACTGATTCTTATTTCTCACAAAGCTTCCTTTTGCTCGGTTCTAGTTTTTAATGCATGATTTTCTTCAATTATCTTTTGTATTTCATTTCCCATTTGGATTATTCTAAACCATTCATCTATCATTCATACTTCTCAGGTCTATTCTTATTTTTTCTTCTATTATTTGTCTTTTGAAGTTTTTTATGAACATTTCCAAGAAGCCACTTTGATCTTGAGACCAATTTATATCATTCTTTGGGATTTCTTCTAGGAGTATTCTGTCCTCATCTGAATTGGTGTTTTGGTCTTCCCTGTCACCATAGTAGCTTCCTATTATGGTGAAGGTTCTTTTCTGTTTCTTGCTTGTTTTCTTTCTTTTTCTTTTGATATTTTGATATTTCCTCTTTTTTATTTTCAAGGTGGAGCTCTGCTCCTGGGGTAAAGGTATCACTGTCCCAAGCTCCCTTTGCAGTTCTAAGCCATGGCTTTGAGTACAATGGCCCCTTATGTTTATATGAGGTAGCTTTGCATGCTCTGTTCAGGAAACAGCCTGGTTTCCCAGAGTTTGCCTTCTGAGCTGCGATTAGAAGCTGCCCCAGTGATAGCCAGGACTATCTTAGTTGCTAATTTGCTGTGATTAAGACCCTCTCACTGGTTTTTGAAGAGTCTATCTGAGCTGGGGTGAACACCCTTTTTAATACCCATGAAATTGACCTTTCTTTTAAGTTTTTTCAGTTTTTCTTGAGCTGGACTGTAGTTTCATTCCATCAGACTGTTCAGAAACTTCTTTCCATGTAGTTTGCAAAAGAAATGAAGAGAGCTAAGCAACTTTCTGACTGAGGGCAGCGGCAGTGAGAGCACGGGAGCAGACTGGAGAGGGGGTGGGGAGTGATCGCAGCCGTCTCTGCGGGGAGAGCTTCGCTACAGGTTTGGATACTTTGCTCCGGCAGCAAGCCAGCAGCCCAGCAGAGAAGCTAAAAACACCGGGGCTGAAGAACACAACCCCAAACAGCTGGAGTCTCCCGGCACCTGGCCGCCCTCCCCTTTCCCCCCCACAGTGACTCAGCACGCTCTGGGATCTCAGAGCGCACGCAACACAGTCCTGCTAGTGCCTCACTGCTGCCTCCTGCAGTCTGGAGAGGAAGCTCGATAACATACCCAGCCCCTCCCCCAAAGAAAGACTCCAGTTTTTTCTGTTTTTCTTTGGTAGTTTGTCTCTGATTATTAGACAGAATGAGCAAGAAGCTGAAGAGGACTTTAACCCTTGACAGCTTCTATACAGATAGAGAGCAGACTCTAAATCCTGAGGAGACTAAAAACAGGCAGTCCCCAGGTGAATCCCCAAAGGAGGAGATCATCTGTTCCTCAGCACAGATGAATCTCATAGAAGTGATTAAAAAGGCTCTCACAAGGGAGCTAGAAGAAAAATGGGGAAAGCAGAGTGAGGCTTGGCAAAAGGAGAGGGAGGCTTGGCAAAAGAGCCTGGAGAAAGTTAAAGAGAGAGTGGATAAAGAAGTAAAATCCTTGAAAAAATAGGATTAGTGAACTGGAAACAGAAAACAGCTCTCTAAAAAACAAAATTGGCGAAATGGAAAAAAATTCCACAGAACAAAAGAACTCAATAGGACAATTAGAAAAAGATTTTTAAAAAGTGAGTGAAGAAAATACTTCACTGAAAATCAGAATTGAACAAGTGGAATTGAATGACTCGAGGAGACAAGAAGAATCAGTCAAGCAAATCCAAAAAAATCAAACAATGGAGAAAAATGTGAAATACCTTTTGGGGAAGACAACAGACCTGGAAAACAGATCCAGGAGAGACAATCTGAGAATCATTGGACTTCCAGAAAAACATGATGAAAAAAAGAGCCTGGACACTATTTTCCAGGAAATTATCAAAGAGAACTGCCCAGAAGTCATAGGAACAGAGGAAAAAATAAACATTGAAAGGATTCATCGATCACCCACTGAAAGGGATCCTAAAATCAAAACACCAAGGAATATAGTGGCCAAATGCCAGAACCCTCAGATGAAGGAAAAAATATTGCAAGCGGCTAGAAAAACCCAATTCAAGTATTAAGGAGCCAAAATAAGGATCACCCAGGATCTGGCAGCATCCACATTAAAAGATCGAAGGGCCTGGAATATGATATTCCGAAAGGCTAAGGAACTTGGGATGCAACCAAAAATAACTTAACCAGCAAGAATGAGCATCTTTTTCCAGGGAAGAAGATGGACATTCAACGAAGTAAGCGAATTTCATCTATTTCTGATGAAAAAACCAGAACTTAACAAAAAGTTTGATCTACAAATATAGAACTCAAGAGAAATCTAAAAAGGTAAAGATTAATCTTGGGAACTATATTTTGACTATATAGATGTATAAAGAATACATGTATACCTTGTTCTAGAAATTGATGTGGAAAGGACATTGTATCAGAAAAAAGGGTAAAGTGGGGGTAGTACATCTCATGAAGAGGCATAGGAAACCTATTATATCTGAGAGAAAGAATGGAGGGGGATGAATATAGTGGGTATCTTACTGCCTTCAGAATTGACTTTAAGTGAAAAATCTTAAGACATATTCAATCTATGGTGAAACTTCTCCCACCTCATTGAAAAGTGAGAAGGGTACACCACCAACAAAATCCAAGAGCAAGAGATACAAAGAGAAATTCCATTCAAAATAACTGTTGATAGCATAAAATATTTGGGAATCTACCTACCAAAGGAAAGTCAGGAATTATATGAGCAAAATTACAAAAAAGTTTTCACACAAATAAAGTCAGACTTAAATAATTGGAAAAATATTAAGTGCTCTTGGATAGGCCGAGCAAATATAATAAAGATGACAATACTCCCTAAACTAATCTATTTATTTAGTGCTATACCAATCAGACTTCCAAGAAAATATTTTAATGATTTAGAAAAAATAACAACAAAATTCATATGGAACAATAAAAAGTCGAGAATCTCAAGGGAATTAATGAAAAAAAATCAAATGAAGGTGGTCTAGCTGTACCTGATCTAAAATTATATTATAAAGCAGCAGTCACCAAAACCATCTGGTATTGGCTTAGAAATAGATTAGTTGATCAGTGGAAAAGGTTAGGTTCACAAGACAGAATAGTCAACTATAGCAATCTAGTGTTTGACAAACCCAAAGATTCTAAATTTTGGGATAAGATTTCATTATTTGATAAAAACTGCTGGGATAACTGGAAATTAGTATGGCAGAAATTAGGCAAGGACCCACACTTAACACCACATACCAAGATAAGATCAAAATGGGTCCATGACCTAGGCATAAAGAACGAGATTATAAATAAATTAGAGGAACATAGGATAGTTTATCTCTCAGACTTGTGGAGGAGAAAGAAATTTGTGACCAAAGATGAACTAGAGACCATTACCAATCACAAAATAGAAAATTTTGATTATATCAAATTAAAAAGCCTTTGTACAAACAGAACGAATGCAAACAAGATTAGTAGGGAAGTAACTAACTGGGAAAACATCTTTACAATTAAAGGTTCTGATAAAGGCCTCATTTCCAAAATATATAGAGAACTGACTCAAATTTATAAAAAATCAAGCCATTCTCCAATTGATAAATGGTCAAAGGATATGAACAGACAATTTTCAGATGAAGAAATAGAAACTATTACCACTCACATGAAAGAGTGTTCCAAATCACTATTGATCAGAGAAATGCAAATTAAAACAACTCTGAGATATCACTACACTCCTGTCAGATTGGCTAAGATGACAGGAAAAAACAATGATGAATGTTGGAGGGGATGCGGGAAAACGGGGACATTGATGCATTGTTGGTGGAGTTGTGAACGAATCCAGCCATTCTGGAGAGCGATCTGGAATTATGCCCAAAAAGTTATCAAACTGTGCATACCCTTTGATCCAACAGTGTTTCTATTGGGCTTATACCCCAAAGAGATACTAAAAAAGGGAAGGGGACCTGTATGTGCCAAAATGTTTGTAGCAGCCCTGTTTGTAGTGGCTAGAAACTGGAAAATGAATGGATGCCCATCAATTGGAGAATGGCTGGGTAAGTTGTGGTATATGAATGTTATGGAATATTATTGCTCTGTAAGGAATGACCAGCAGGATGAATACAGAGAGGCTTGGAGAGACCTACATGGACTGATGCTAAGTGAGATGAGCAGAACCAGGAGATCATTATACACTTCGACAACGATATTGTATGAGGATGTATTCTGATGGAAGTGGATTTCTCTGACAAAGAGACTTAACTGAGTTTCATTGGAGAAATGATGGACAGAAACAGCTACACCCAAAGAAGGAATACTGGGAAATGAATGTGAACTATTTGCATTTTTGATTTTCTTCCCGAGTTATTTTTACCTTCTGAATCCAATTCTCCCTGTGCAACAAGAGAACTGTTTGGTTCTGCAAATATGTATTGTATCTAGGATATACTGCAACATGTTTAGCATATATAGGACTGCTTGCCATCCTGGGGGGGGGGGGGGAGGAGGGAGGGAGGGGGAAAAAAACGAAACATAAGTGATTGCAAGGGATAATGTCGTGTAGAAATTATCCTGGCATGGATTCTGTCAATGCGAAGTTATTATTAAATAAAATAAAATTTATTATAAAAAAAAATAAAAATAAAAAAAAATAAAAAAAAAAAAAAAGAAAAGTGAGAAGGGAAAAGTGAAAAGGGAAGGAATAAGCTAAGCGGAAGGGAATACGGGAACTGGGAGGGAAAGGGGTAAGATAGGGGGAGGAACTCTAAGGTGGGGGGAGGGATACTAAAAAGGGAGGGCTGTGAGAAGCAAGTGGTGCTCACAAGCTTAATACTGGGAAGGGGGGGAAAGGGGAAAGAAGGGAGAAAAGCATAAACCAGGGTTAACAAGATGGCAAGTAATACAGAATTGGTCATTCTAACCATAAACGTGAACGGGGTAAACTCCCCCATAAAGAGGAAACGGTTAGCAGAATGGATTAAAAGCCAGAATCCTACAATATGTTGTTTACAGGAAACACACCTGAAGTGGGGAGATACATGCAGGTTAAAGGTAAAAGGTTGGAGCAAAACCTACTATGCTTCAGGTGAAGCCAAAAAAGCAGGGGTAGCCATCCTGATCTCAGATCAAGCTAAAGCAAAAATTGACCTAATTAAAAGAGATAAGGAAGGACACTATATCTTGCTAAAGGGCAGCATGGATAATGAAGCACTATCTATATTAAACATATATGCACCAAGTGGGGTAGCATCTAAATTCTTAAAAGAGAAACTAAGAGAGCTGCAAGAAGAAATAGACAGTAAAACTATAATAGTGGGAGATCTTAACCTTGCACTCTCAGAATTAGATAAATCAAACCACAAACTAAATAAGAAAGAAGTCAAAGAGGTAAATAGAATACTAGAAAAGTTAGATATGATAGATCTCTGGAGAAAATGTAATGGAGACAGAAAGGAATACACTTTCTTTTCAGCAGTTCATGGAACCTATACAAAAATTGACCATATATTAGGACATAAAAACCTCAAACTCAAATGCAGTAAGGCAGAAATAGTAAATGCATCCTTTTCAGACCACGATGCAATGAAAATTACATTCAACAAAAAACCAGGGGGAAGTAGACCAAAAAAATAATTGGAAACTAAATAATCTCATACTAAAGAATGATTGGGTGAAACAGCAAATCATAGACATAATTAATAACTTCACCCAAGAAAACGATAATAATGAGACATCATACCAAAATGTATGGGATGCAGCCAAAGTGGTAATAAGGGGAAATTTCATATCTCTAGAGGCCTATTTGTATAAAATAGAGAAAGAGAAGGTCAATGAATTGGGTTTGCAACTAAAAATGCTAGAAAAGGAACAAATTAAAAATCCCCAGTCAAACACTAAACTTGAAATTCTAAAAATAAAAGGTGAGATCAATAAAATTGAAAGTAAAAAAACTATTGAATTGATTAATAAAACTAAGAGTTGGTTCTATGAAAAAACCAACAAAATAGACAAACCCTTAGTAAATCTGATTTAAAAAAAGAGAGAGGAAAATCAAATTGTTAATCTTAAAAATGAAAAGGGAGAACTCACCACTAACGAAGAGGAAATTAGAGCAATAATTAGGAGTTACTTTGCCCGACTTTATGCCAATAAATTCGACAACTCAAATGAAATAGAAAAATACCTCCAAAAATATAGCTTGCCCAAACTAACAGAGGAAGAAGTAAATATCCTAAACAGTCCCATCTCAGAAAAAGAAATAGAACAAACTATCAATCAACTCCCTAAGAAAAAATCCCCAGGACCAGATGGATTTACATGTGAATTCTACCAAACATTTAAAGAACAATTAATTCCAATGTTATATAAACTATTTGAAAAAATAGGGATTGAAGGAGTCCTACCAAACTCCTTTTATGACACAGACATGGTACTGATACCTAAACCAGGTAGGCTGAAAACAGAGAAAGAAAATTATAGACCAATCTCCTTAATGAATATTGATGCTAAAATCTTAAATAAAATATTAGCAAAAAGATTACAGAAAATCGTCACCAGGATAATACACTATGACCAAGTAGGATTTATACCAGGAATGCAGGGCTGGTTCAATATTAGGAAAACTATTAGCATAATTGACTATATCAATAACCAAACAAACAAAAACCATATGATCATCTCAATAGATGCAGAAAAAGCATTTGATAAAATCCAACATCCATTCCTAATAAAAACACTTGAGAGCATAGGAATAAATGGACTTTTCCTTAAAATAGTCAGGAGCATATATTTAAAACCATCAGTAAGCATCATATGCAATGGGGAAAAACTGGAACCTTTCCCAGTAAGATCTGGAGTGAAGCAAGGTTGCCCACTATCACCATTATTATTTAATATCGTATTAGAAACACTAGCCTCGGCAATAAGAGTTGAGAAAGATATTAAAGGAATTAGAGTAGGCAATGAGGAAACCAAACTATCACTCTTTGCAGATGATATGATGGTATACCTAGAGAACCCCAGAGATTCTACTAAAAAGCTATTGGAAATAATTCATAATTTTAGCAAAGTAGCTGGCTACAAAATAAATCCCCATAAATCCTCAGCATTTTTATACATCACCAACAAAACCCAACAGCAAGAGATACAAAGAGAAATTCCATTCAGAATAACTGTTGATACCATAAAATATTTGGGAATCTATCTACCAAAGGAAAGTCAGGAATTATATGAGCAAAAGTATAAAAAAGTCTCCACACAAATAAAGTCAGACTTAAATAATTGGAAAAATATTAAGTGCTCTTGGATCGGCCGAGCGAACATAATAAAGATGACAATACTCCCTAAACTAATCTATTTATTTAGTGCTATACCAATCAGACTTCCAAGAAAATATTTTATTGATCTAGAAAAAATAACAACAAAATTCATATGGAACAATAAAAAGTCGAGAATCTCAAGGGAATTAATGAAAAAAAAATCAAACGAAGGTGGCCTAGCTGTACCTGATCTAAAATTATATTATAAAGCAGCAGTCACCAAAACCATTTGGTATTGGCTAAGAAATAGATTAGTGGATCAGTGGAAAAGGCTAGGTTCACAAGACAGAATAGTCAACTATAGCAATCTAGTGTTTGACAAACCCAAAGCCCCTAACTTCTGGGAAAAGAATTCATTATTTGATAAAAACTGCTGGGATAATTGGAAATTAGTATGGCAGAAATTAGGCATGGACCCACACTTAACACCATATACCAAGATAAGATCAAAATGGGTCTATGACCTAGGCATAAAGAACGAGATTATAAATAAATTAGAGGAACATAGAATAGTTTATCTCTCAGACTTGTGGAGGAGAAAGAAATTTGTGACCAAAGATGAACTAGAGACCATTACTGATCACAAAATAGAAAATTTTGATTACATCAAATTAAAAAGCCTTTGTACCAATAAAACTAATGCAAACAAGATTAGAAGGGAAGCAACAAACTGGGAAAACATTTTCACAGTTAAAGGTTCTGATAAAGGCCTCATTTCCAAAATATATAGAGAACTGACTCAAATTTATAAGAAATCAAGCCATTCTCCAATTGATAAATGGTCAAAGGATATGAACAGACAATTTTCAGAGGATGAAATTGAAACTATTACCACTCATATGAAAGACAAGAGATTGTCTAATCAATCATTATTGATCAGAGAAATGCAAATTAAGACAACTCTGAGATACCACTACACACCTGTCAGATTGGCTAAGATGACAGGAAAAAATAATGATGAATGTTGGAGGGGATGCGGGAAAACTGGGACACTAATGCATTGTTGGTGGAGTTGTGAACGAATCCAACCATTCTGGAGAGCAATCTGGAATTATGCCCAAAAATTATCAAACTGTGCATACCCTTTGATCCAGCAGTGTTTCTATTGGGCTTATACCCCAAAGAAATACTAAAGAAGGGAAAGGGACCTGTATGTGCCAAAATGTTTGTAGCAGCCCTGTTTGTAGTGGCTAGAAACTGGAAAATGAATGGATGCCCATCAATTTGAGAATGGCTGGGTAAATTGTGGTATATGAATGTTATGGAATATTATTGTTCTGTAAGAAATGACCAGCAGGATGAATACAGAGAGGACTGGCGAGACTTACATGAACTGATGCTAAGTGAAATGAGCAGAACCAGGAGATCATTATACACTTCGACAACGATATTGTATGAGGACATATTTTGATGGAAGTGGATTTCTTTGACAAAGAGACCTGAGTTTCAATTGATAAATGATGGACAAAAGCAGCTACACCCAAAGAAAGAACACTGGGAAACGAATGTGAACTATCTGCATTTTTGTTTTTCTTCCCGGGTTATTTATACCTTCTGAATCCAATTCTCCCTATGCAACAAGGGAACTGTTCGGTTCTGCAAACATATATTGTATCTAGGATATACTGCAACATATCCAACATATAAAGGACTGCTTGCCATCTAGGGGAGGGGGTGGAGGGAGGAAGGGAAAAAAAATTGGAACAGAAACGAGTGTCAATATAAAGTAATTATTAAATTAAAAAAAAGATTAATAATAGAATGATTTTTAGTTCAATTTAGAAAGGGAAGGAGGGAAGGAAGAAAGTAATTTTCTGTGTTGATGTAAGGAATGAAGAAAGTTTATTCCAGGGAAAAATGGAGAAGTGAGGTAATTATATATAAAAATTCATACATCTAGTTTCAGTAGCCATATTTTGGAAATATTGCAAGGATATTAATATAGGAAAAAGCATTTATTACATAATTAATGTGTACTAGGCAATCTGCAAAAATACAAAGACAAAATTGAATCAGTCCCAGATTTCAAGAAACTTACATTCTACCAAAAAACATGTACATAGTTAAGAATAAAAAAAAAAAACACAAGATAGTTTAGAGAATTAGGGCAGTAGAACTTTGGGAAACTCAGAAAAAGTAGTGTGTAAGTTAAGAAGGTAATGTGTAAGTTAAGAAGGTAGTGTGTAAGTTAATCTTTCAGGAGGTAAGTAATTCTATGAATTGGAGGAGATAAGTAAAGGCTGCACTACAGACCTGGGAACTGTATAAAGGAGTCCTTTGTCTGAAGTATATTTGACTACAATATCACAAGCAGAAAATTGAGTAGTATATAATTAGAGTAAAAAGTTAGGATACAAAAATTGGAGAAAGTTAAAAGCTAAACATTGGAGTTTAAATTTTTCCTTAGAATTAAAAGGAAGCCACTGAGAGTGACATGATCAGATTTGTACTTTATGAAAATCACTTCAACAGTTATATGGAAGATGCATGGGAGGGAAGATACTTAAGGCAAGGAGACAAAGTAGGAGAGAATTATAATTTAGTCAGAGGTTATAAAGTTTAGAGCTGAAAGGAGTGCTTGTATAAGTAAGAAGGAGGAAATGAAAGCAAGAATTCTTGTGGAAGTAAAAATAGCAAGATTTGGGAAACAAGTCTGATATAGGATGTCTAGAATGAGTAGTTAAGAGGATGCTATGTTTTCAAGTAAAATAGGAAAATTCAGAAAAGTAGGAAATGATAGCACTATGAATTCCATTTTGAGGTTTTTAAAATTTATTTTTAATACACATTGCCTTATGAATCATGTAGAAAGAGAAAAATCAGAGCAAAAGAGACAAACCCACTATTTTGGAAAACAATCCAAAATTATGTCCAAAGTATTATTAAACTGCTTATGCCACTTGACTCAGCAATAAATTAGAAAAAGAAAAAATCCTGAATATTTATAGCAGCTCTTTTGGTTGTGGCAAAGAAATAAAAATTAAAAGGATGTCCATCAATTAGGGAATGGATGAACAAGTTATGATATATGCCCACAAATTAATACTAATTTGCTATAAGAAATGATGACTTCAATGATCTTAGAAAAACATAGATAGATTTGAACAAAATAATGAAGAGTAAAATAAGAAGAAACAGGATAATGTGGTATAATTTATGAATAGAAAGAGGTATAGAATATTTTTTCATACATTTATACACATACACATATTTGCATGTAGTGGTAACTATCTCTAGTTCAGGGGAGGAAGTAGAAGAAAAAATAATTTATATGATAACTGTATTATAATTTTAAAGGTAATATCAAGAGGTAGTTAGCAGATTTGCAATTTCATGTATAGACTGTTTTTTCTTTTCTTTTTCTTTTTCTCCTATGTTGTAGCAAAACATTTTTGTTTCATAAATACAGAATAAAATAAATTTTTAAAAATTTAAACATATGTTTAAACATTTTTGTCCCTGCATTTTTAAAATAGCTTTTTATTTTTCCAAATACATGCAAAGATAGTTTTCAACATTCACCTTAGCAAAATCTTGTATTCCAAAATTTTTCTCTCTTCATAAAGACATCAAGCAATCCATTACAGCTTAAACATGTGTAATTAATTCTTCTAAATATATTTCCATATTTGTCAAGCTGCACCAAGAAAAATCAGATCAAAAAATGACCAAAAAACACAAAAACAAAGTTAAAATCCTATGCTTTGATTCATCTTTAGTTTCCATAGTTCTCTCTCTGAATGAGAGATATCTATTGGAATTGCCTTGGATCACAGCATTACTGAAAAGAAGTTTCTCACAGTCCATCATTTAATCTTGTTTCTTCTTAGTATCAACTCATGCAAGTCTTTCTAGGATTTTCTGAATTTTGAGTCATTTTTTTTCTGGAAAAAAATAGTATTCTATTACATTCTGGCTCTGCATTTTTTAACCAAAGTCCTGAACTTGATTTCTTCTAAGTTCCAGGACATGAACTTCCAACTACCTGCAGAATTTGAATACCATCCTCTACCTGATCCAGGGACCCAGCACTGCATGGAAGCTCTTGCCACCCTCTTGTAAGTGTGGCTTGCTGCTGCTCCTGAGATAAAGGAGGTAATGGTTGCTCAGTCCTTTCTCTGAGAATAGACACATTCAGATACAGCACCAAGGGAAGGGCACATGGGCATTTGGGCAATTCATAATTTTCATTGGCCATACAAAATTCTCAATTTATAGAACTCAAGCAGTGGGAAGTGTTTGTACTTAACTTTTAGCTCATTATTGCCTGTGGTTGCTTTAGCAAATGATTTTGTTGGCCTTATACATCTTGGAGATTAGAGGAGCCTGAAGCTATGGGTTCTCCCAATATCTGCCCCATAGCAGTTGGTGAGGTCTAGGGTTCAGTCTAGAATCACCCGAGTGATGAGGGTCCAAGTTAAGTGTCTGACAGCTGGTATGTACTCAAGGACCCAAGGACTGGCAGCTTGCCAAGCCTCTTTTAGCAGTCTGAGATTCCAGGCTCACCCACAGGATACAATGCAATCAATCCAGTTGATCCCAATTAAAATTTATTTAAAAAGGGGAAAAAAACTTTTCTCCTATATTCTTCTTTCTCTACATAAAATTTTAAAATAACATTATACAATGAGACACACAGTTTTGAAGTTTTAGGAAAAAAGTGTCCAGTGCCTTTGCATTTTTTCATCAAATGAAGTGGGGATCCAGGGACCAAGGCTGGGTGGAACCTCGCTAGCGATGCTACTTGCAAAAGGCAAGTCCTCATCTTGTAGGAAGGGAGGATGCTGCTTTTTGGTAATATTTTTCAAGTAACCTTTAAAAATTCTGTAAAAGGAGCCAGGAAGGTCAGCAATTTCTGACTAATTTATAAGCATTTGCCCTAAAAGATCCTTTTGCTTGGGGATAATCTCAGGAAGATGCTCAGGACCTGAAGGATTCCTTGCCAGGAGGAGTTGTAACTTGGAAAGGCAGGTTGGCTTTTGAGGCTGAGTGCAGAAGCATTGCATTTGGTGGCCAATTTTAAGGGCAGTATAGACAGCGTAGTTACCTTTCTGTCCAGTCTCTGATAGAAGGGCAGGGCTGGGATGGCTTCCTGATGCTCCTGGGGTTGAAGAGGAGGTAATGGTTCAGCCATTATTCTGGGAACAGCCAGAGCAGGTATAGCACAGCCAAGGCCAGGTGTTGAAGCCATGAGGCAGGTAAAAGCTCCCTCTTGTCATAGATGTAAGGCACTAATCTGGCATTAAGTTCAGCTTTGCAGTGGAATGGGAACACTTGCTCAATGCTAGACAGAGGATCTCATTCACACAACGGTGAAATCTGGTCAGGGGAATCTGGAAATAGCACTGACCTGGCCTGCTGGCAGAGGCTTTTCTGAGGCAACAGGACCAAATCAAAACTGGGCTGGCCAGCTCCTCTCCCTCACACAGTCAGGGTAGGTGCTGCCAGGGACACTGGACTCTGTTCAGGCAGCAGCTAGACACAACCTGTTTATCTTTGATGATAATTCCAGGTGTCAAGGCTCCTGGCCTGTTTAGACATTTTTTAAAAAAGAAACAGATACCAAGGGAAGGGTAGGTCCACACCTGCAACCAAGAACAGAAAAATAAGACAAAAAATTTGTTATACTTCAGAATTTAAGCTGCCTATTTTTAAACTAGAATCATAAAACCACATATAAATGGAAAGGATGCCACAGGACACAGAGTATAAAACATTACCCCCAAAAAATCCATTGTACACTAAATTTGTCAAAGGGACATCTTGCCTTTCCTTAAAGACTTCCATCAAAGGGAAATTCTTTGTTTGCTCTCACTTTCCCTTCTACCGAGCGAAATAGGCCTTTTTTTTCTAATTTAATCTAATGCTCTCAGTCTACCTTTTGGGTCCTTGCAGAATATAATACCATTTTTCTCCCATAAAACTTACCTTTTAATACTTAAATTACATTCTCATAATTGCATATGTTCTTTTTTTCTTTTTTAGATCAAGTAACTCTAGTTCCTTCAGCTTATTAACATAGGTCCTTCACAATCCTGGTTGCTCTTCTTTTCACCCTCTCCAGATTTTTAATTCTTTGCAAATTGCAGTATCCAGAATTAAATACAAAATTTCAGATGAGGTGTTACTATGGTCAAGGACAACTGGATGAAAAACTTCTTATTGGAAGCTTATTGAAAACCTTTAATACAGGTTAAAATTTTATGTCATTTTGTCTTTTATTTCATTGTTTACTCATAATGAGCTTACTGTCTACTTGAATTCCTACTTGAACATCATTTTTAAAATGAATTAGTTTTGTATGAGCGGAGAATCTATGGGCTTGTGTGTAGTAACACACTCTTTTGCTATATGTTGCAGATAAACATAGCTGACAATAGATGGGTTATTTTCCAGTATTTCGTGAGCCTCTGTTGCCAAGACTCCCCAGAGGTAGTTGAGGATTGTATACATGAAAGGGTACCTATGTGAGACTGTTCTCCATCATCCTTGAAAGTGTTATGGGAGCACCAAACAGTAATATTTTTGTATTCTGACATGTTCTATAACCCCTCAAATCTCTTGACATACTATATTCTACCCTCCATCCTAGCTAATCCTATGTTTTAAGTTCCTTTCCTACATGCATGTGGAATTGCAAAGAAAAAAAAAAGCTCACTGGAGCATGTGGTCCTGTGTAGATGGCCAGGAGATAAGAATTCATTTTAGATTTTAATACTTAAAGTATCAAAACCTACAGATACTTACAGTAGCTTGGCTCACCAACTTCCCTTTTCTATATACAATAGCATAGACATACTTGTTAATATATTGATAAGAAACCTGGAGACTGAAGAAAAATGCAAAGCTATATAATGGAGCAAAGACATACCTTTGACCTTAGGACAGGAAAAGCAGCCTACAATGGCATTTGTGAGAAAGGTACTTGAGGACATCGGTATGATAATTTTACTTTGATGTGTATCTCAATTATTTACATCTCTGTCCAAGTAGCCAAGATTCGGATTTAATCATTTGCTTCTCAGTAAATTGTGCTTATTAGAAATGATCTAGGAATATCAAAGAGTGTATTTTGTATCATTTATAAGCTCTCGCTCTCTCTCTGTCTCTCTCTGTCTCTGTCTCTGTCTCTGTCTCTGTCTCTGTCTCTCTCTCTCTGTATATACATATATAATTTATTTATCTCTCTGATCAATAAAATTTGAAGAGTTCACATCACATACCATCCATCTGGCCCCTGAATGACACACTTTTATTTCACTACTGAAGCTAGAACTCAACAGCCCTGGGTAATAATACTGTTGATAGAAGATGATTAAAAGGGAGTATTGAATCTAGGAAATTATTTCTAAAAATAATGAAGTCAGTTTTTCACTTAACATTTAAGGGTAGAGATATATTGATTAGAAAAATCAAAACCAGTTTGAATAAAAGAGAAAGAAACTCTAGATAGATAATCTTTCTGAGAATTCTAGAAGCAGTAAACCTCAGAATTAAAATGAAATCAATTAATCCAACATATACCTAATAAGATTTCACCAAACATGACCCATGAAAAATGTGATATGGCTATGAAAAGCACAAAATGAGCTCTTCCTATCTAGTTATGCAAACAGCATGATTTTATTTATTTTTTTTATAGCCTTTTATTTACAAGTTATATGTATGGGTAATTTTACAGCATTGACAATTGCCAAACCTTTTGTTCCAATTTTTCCCCTCATTCCCCCCACCCCCTCCCCTAGATGGCAGGATGACCAGTAGATGTTAAATATATTAAAGTATAAATTAGATACACAATAAATATACATGATCAAACCGTTATTTTGCTGTACACAAAGAATCAGACTCTGAAATATTATACAATTAGCCTGTGAAGGAAATCCAAAATGCTGGCAGGCAAAAATATAGGGATTGGGAATTCAATGTAATGGTTCTTAGTCATCTCCCAGAGTTCTTTTGCTGGGCGTAGCTGGTTCAGTTCATTATTGCTCCATTGGAACTGGTTTGGTTCATCTCATTGCTGAGGATGGCCAGGTCCATCAGAATTGGTCATCATATAGTAGTATTGTTGTTGAAGTATATAATGATTTCCTGGCCCTGCTTGTTTCACTCGGGATTGGTTCGTGTAAGTCTCTCCAGGACTTTCTGAAATAATCCTGTTGGTTATTTCTTATGGAACAATAATATTCCATAATATTCATATATCACAATTTATTCATCCATTCTCCAATTGATGGGCATCTACTCAGTTTCCAGTTTCTGGCCACTACAAACAGGGCTGCTACAAACATTTGTGCACATACCGATCCCTTTCCCTTCTGTATGATCTCTTTGGGATATAAGCCCAGTAGCTGGATCAAAGGGTATGCACAGTTTGATAACTTTTTGAGCATAGTTCCAAATTGCTCTCCAGAATGGCTGGATGTATTCACAATTCCAACAACAATGTATCCGTGTCCCTGTTCTCCCACATTCCCTCCAACATTCCGTATTATCTTTCCTTGTCATTCTAGCCAATCTGACAGGTGTGTAGTGGTATCTCAGAGTTGTCTTAATTTGCATTTCTCTGATTGATAATGACTTGGAGCATCTTTTCATATGGCTAGAAATAGTTTCAATTTCTTCATCTGAGAATTGTCTATTCATATCCTTTGACCATTTATCAATTGGAGAATGGCTTGATTTTATAAATTAGAGTCAATTCTCTATATATTTTGGAAATGAGGCCTTTATCAGAACCTTTGACTGTAAAAATATTTTCCCAGTTTATTGCTTCCCTTCTAATCTTGTCTGCATTAGTTTTGTTTGTACAAAACTTTTCAGTTTGATATAATCAAAATTTTCTATTTTGTGATCAGTAATGATCTCTAGTTCTTCTCTGGTCAAAAATTCTTTCCTTTTCCACAGGTCTGAGAGGTAAACTCTCCTGTGTTCCTCTAATTTATTTATAATTTCATTCTTTATGTTTAGGTCATGAACCCATTTTGACCTTATCTTGATGTATGGTGTTAAGTGTGGGCCAAGTTCTGCCTAGTTCTGCCTTACGAGTTTCCAATTTTCCCAGCAATTTTTGTCAAACAGTAAGTTCTTATCCCAAAAGCTGGGGTCTTTGGATTTGTCAAACACTAGCTTGCTATAGTTATTGACTGTTTTGTCCTTTGAACCTAACCTATTCCACTGATCAACTAATCTATTACTTAGCCAATACCAAATGGTTTTGGTAACTGAACAGCATGATTTTATTAAAAATTTACTGTGAGATGGACACTCTGATAAATTCTGGCAATACAAAAACAAGAAATAAGAGATATGAAAATGGAGGAGGAAACTACCAGTACAAAGGCATAGTGACAGCCTGGAGAGTTAGAAATACAGACAAGAAGAGAACAAAGAGTAACAAACCTGAGTTATTTACCAAAATGATGAATTCCTCCAAAGCAATTCACCATCGGAAAAGGAGAGTGGCATAGGGATGTGTATTTGAGGGTGAGAAGGCTCTGGATACTGTGTCAAGACTATGAAATCCACAGTAAGAAATGTCAGAGTCCAGTTCCAGGAAGTGCAGAGAGGGTGATAATGAAACATCTAAGCCAGAAGAAAACCTTCAAAGCAGTTCCATTTATTGATCTGAAAGTCAGGTTTTATATATTCTCTAAATTAATATGCAATAGCACTAAATATTTTCATGCTATTTAGTTTACATTCCAAGATTACAGGTATATATGACGCTTGAAATTCCAGCTTGACTAATGTCAGTAAACAGTAAATAGAAATAATATTCTGCTTATTTAATAGAGTCATAAATTGGAACATATAGCAGTAATAAACTGATTATCATAACAGAACCATAAATTGCATAGTTTGTGATGCCTTATTCTAATTACATGCATTGTCTACTAAGGTATCTTAAATTTATCTCAAGACAGTCTCTCAGAACTGTCGAGGAATATGGTGAGCCAATGTTTTGAACTGTGTGCCCTTACAGAGAGTGGGTCACAAGTAATACCTTGGCCTGGATTCTTCCTGTACATGGATTTCTTCAATACTTGCCCTCTACACAAAAATACAGCAGGGAGGGTGATGAAATGTCATTTTATAGATGAAAAGTCATTATCTAATTGTTGCTTGAAAACCTCCCTTGATCAGAAACTCAACACCTCCAGATAAATTCCATTCCACATTTACAAAAGTTTATTTACTAAGAAGTTCATTTGCTGATTTTTTTGTCTCCTGAGGTCAAGTTAAAATCTTATTGCTATGTCCTCTCTAATAAGGAAAACAGGTATAATTCCTCTTGCTACCTTTTCAAAGAATTAATGTTAGCTACCATTCCAGAAGAAGCAGGAGCAGAGCACATATCTATTATAGTCAAATACCTTGAAACCCTAAAAAAGAGAATATTTAGAGAGATGGAAAAAAATAGTTTATTTTCATTTTTGGTGGTATTATGGGTAATAGTAGCAAGAATATATCCTCCTAGAGTGAATGGATAATAAAAGGAAAGAAATATCCAGATGCATTTTGGTGTGTAAGCCAAAGGAGTTCTGTGCTGATTCATACTTGGTTTAGCCTCTATTGAGACCCTTAAGTATTTTTCACATGTTTAGGATAAATTCTGGGGTTATTCTCCTAACACACACTCAGACCACCAACTGAAGTCCCTAAAGGAAAACAATTATTTTTTTTCTCAAGATTTTAAAGAGTAGGGGCAGAGCCAAGATGGCAGAGAGAAGACATGTCTTTCTGAGTTCTCCCCATGACCGTCACACTAATAGCAAATCAAGCCTTTGAATTATTTTAAAATGACAGAACCCATGAATATTGAGCGTGTAACAAATAGCCAACAGAAGATAATTTCAAAGATCTCTAGAAAAGATCTATTTCAATGGGACACAGATGGGAGTAGGCCAAATGCAAGCAGGCTGAGCACAGATGTGAAGACAAAGTACAATCCAGGGCAATGTAGACTCCATATATTGGACAATCTAGTAGGAGGAATCTGTAGCAATGTTGACTTCTCTGCTATGGTTGCAAGCCAGTAGATCATCAGATTAGTTTATAAGACATCCAACACAAATACAAAAGGCAAATAAGGAACCCCTAAATACCAGAAGTTCACAATATCTGGCCACACCCAGACAACCCTGGAAGTCAGTCAGCACCAACCCAGTGCAGCTACTACTACTTTTACTGAACAGTCTCCCTCTCACTCTAAAAGCAGGCTTCAACTTAAAAAAAAATGATCACAAAAGCAAAAGTGAACTCTGACCATAGATAGTTTTTATGGTGGAAAGAGAAGAATAGATTTCTAATCCTGAGGTAATTAAAAGTAGATAATCTCCAGATGAAGCCCCAATGGGAGATACAAATTGATCCCCATTTCACAAAGTTCTCTTGGAAGAAATTAAAAAGGATCTTTAAAGAGAACTAGCAGAAAAATGGGGAAAAGATTCAAACACTTAACACTTCCTAGCTGTGTGACCCTGGGTTAGTCACTTAATCCCAATTGCCTCAGCAAAAAAGAGAGAGAGAGAGAGAGAGAGAGAATGAAAAATAGATGTATAGATTTAGTGAACTAGAAAAGGCATATAACTTCTCACAAAATAGATCTGACAAAATGGAAAAAGAAAACAACTCCCTGAAAAAAAAGAATTTGCAAAATAACTCCTTAATAAATAAAATTTGTGAAATGGAAAAAAATTAATAAAACAACTGATTTTTAAAATTCAATTGGTCAAATACAAAAAAAAAAAAGAACTCACAAAGGTAACTGTAGAAAGTAATTCACTAAAAATCAGAACTGAACAAATGGAAATGAATGACTCAATGAGACACTAGAGATCATTATTAATCACACAATAGATAATTTTATTATATTAAGTTAAGAAGTTTTTGTACAAACAAAACTAATGCAGACAAGATTAGAAGGAAAGCAATAAACTGGGAAAACATTTTTACATTCAAAGGTTCTAAGAAAGGCCTCATTTCCAAAATATATAGGGAATTGACTCAAATTTAGAGTCAATTAAAGCATTATCTAATTAATAAATGGTCAAAGGATATAAAAAGACAATTTTCAGATGAAGAAATTGGAAATCATAAGAAAATGTGCTCCAAATCACAATTGATAAGAGAAATGCAAATTAAGACAACTCTGACATATCACTACATACTTCTCAGATTGGCTAAGATGACAGGAAAACAAGATGACAAATGTTGACAGGCATGTGGGAAAACTGGGATACTGATACATTCTTGAACAGATCCAGTCATTCTGGAGAGCAATTTGGAACTATGATCAAAAAATTATCAAACTGTGCATACCCTTTGACCCAGCAATGTTACTACAGGGCTTATATCCCAAAGAGATATTAAAGGAGGAAAAGGGACCCACATGTGAAAAAATATTTGTGGCAGCCTTTTTTATAATAGCAAGAAATTGGAAACTAGATGGATGTCCATCAGTTGGAAAATGGCTGAATAAATTATGGTATATGAATGTAATGGAATATTATTATTCTATAAGAAATGGCCAGCAGTTTGATTTCAGAAAGGCCTGGAGAGACTTACGTGAATTGATGCTAAGTGAAATGAGCAGAACCAAGAGATCATCATGCACATAGCAACAACAAGACTATATGATCGATTATGATGGATGTAGCTCTCTTCAACCATGATATCGTTCAAACCAGTTTCAATTGTTCAGTAATGAAGAGAGTAATCTACACCCAGAGAGAGATCTATGGGATATGAGTGTAGACTACCACATAGCATTTTCACTCTTTCTGTTAGTATTTGCTTGCATTTTTGTTTCTTTCTCAGGTTTTTTCCTTTCTTTCTAGATTCAATTTTTCTTGTTCAGCAAGATAACTGTATAAATGTGCATGTGTATGTGTGTGTGTGTATATATATATATATATATATATATATATATATATATATATATATATATATATATACACACACATATATATTGAATGTAACATATATTTTAACATTTTTAACATGTATTGGAGCACCTGCGATCTCAGGGAGGGGGTGGGGGGAAGGAAAGGAAATTTTGAAACAGAAGGTTTTACAAGGGTCAGTGTTGAAAAATTACCGATGCATATGTTTTATAAATAAAAAGCTATAATAATAATAAAAAGTAAAAAAAGAACAGCAACTCTCATTTAGTTCAGCTCAGAACTGAGAAAGAATTTCTAGGAAAAGAAACCCTGAGTACTTCTTCTACCTTTTGAAAAATAAATAAGTATTGAAGTCAATAGAATATTACTTCCACTTTTTTTGAGAAAAAGGCTCAAGCAAAAATACAAAAAATAAAGTATGCCCTTAGTACAGTCTGTGCTATAATATGCTATATTATATGCTATATGCTATAATATAATCTTTCTCTCAAATTATCCTTTAGTGAATATAATGACAAAATTACTTTTCTTTATGCATTTGTTGATTTTTATTACAATGCTCTGTACTATGCTTCTTCAATATGGATTTCTTCATTAGAATATATTCTAATCTATGGTGATACTCAACCCCACATTGTAAGATGGCTATTCTTTTTAAATAGGACATAACTTTTCAGACCCATATTGAGGTTATGGATTTTCCCCTACCAAAGGAAAGCCTAAGAGGCCATATTTGCCTCTTTATATTACTATCTTTAATATATATTAATTTTTGGATTGCTTTCATGGAAATATTTTGCCTAATGGGAAATGTTTTGCCTAATGTCATATGTGCTGTCTCACTGGGAGAGGGGATGGAAAAGGAGGAAGGGAAAATATCTGTAACTAAAAATTACAAAAAACTAAAGCTAAAATTTCTTTATATGAAACTGGGGAAAAGAAAATACTAAATATCTTATTTGTTGAACTTTGTTCATTGACATCTGAAGAAATATTTTAATATTTCCTTTTGAAAAAACATTTTATATTAATGAAATTATATAATTAAAAATAACCCACAATTTTTAAACATTGTTTTAAAGGCTTAAAGTTCCAAATTCTACCCTTTCTCTTCACTCATCCATTCCTTTCCTGGAATAGTGAGCAACCTGATTTAGCTTATACATGTACAATCATGGACTTCATCTTTCTTAAGATTCTAAGCTTCTAAATATTTCAATTAGCATTTTTCCTATATTGTGACAATTTCTAACCTATATATCTTTGTGGACAGATATGCATTTACAAGCTTTCCCTTCTTTTTAAATTTCCTCTGAAGATAACATTGTTGCCTTTGAATTCCAAGGATGTAGATTTCGGTTCAGGAGATTCAGTATATTGAAGACTTTGTTAGCTAAGATATTCCCTGTAATTCAAAGAGTTCAAGTTAAAGATGTTTTCAGAGAAATTTTAGATCTGGAGATAGCTGTTTCATAATTTAAGAGGCTAGAGGAGAGGACAGAGATCCAAGGTTGGGGATTCTTAATAGAAAGAGAGAGGGCCAAAGCTAAATCAATTCATATCAGGGGCTCACAATGTTTACAGTGTTTCCCATACTGGGTAATGTGCTTTGCATGCAAAATCAAATATGAAACAGTCTCTCCTCTCTAAGAGCTTTTAGTCCATTAAGACAGGGAAGACTCAACGTATATAAGCAAAATGAATGTATCCAGTAAAGTTAGTGAAGCATGAAGGAAATGGAATCTAGAAAACCAGTGATGAAATTACATGTCAATTTCCATGACTCCAAATGCGGCATGTTTTTTTTTTTTTTTAACTAGAAAATATCCAGAGGCAGCAGAATGTGTTCAACCAGATATCATTGTAGTGTAATTTTCAATAATAGAAGCCATGAGGGAAAAAGCCAAGGTCATTTATAATCAATAAAAGCAGAGTAACTCATTGAGGTAGAAATATTGAGATGGAACAGTCAACATTCATTAAATACCTACCATATTTCAGTTACTGTGCTAAGTAATGGGGATACAAAATGAGGCAAAAGACAATCCTTGACCTCAAAGATCATACAATCTAATGGGGATGACAACATACATATTTATACATACACACACATATGCAAACAAGCTATATGCAAGATTAATAGTGGTCAATTTATTAATATTTAATAAGTGAATAAAATGGATAATGTTTCATAAATTATTAATGAAGAAAAAACACTAGAACTAAGAGGTGTTGGGAAAGACTTCCAGGAAAAAGTAGGATTTTTTTTTTTAGTTTGGGACTTAAAGGAAGCAAAAGCAGCCAGTAGTTATAGTTATATAAAGAGAACACTCAAGATATGGAGAATAGCCTGAAAAAGTGCCCAGGGCTAAGAAATGGAAGGTGTTCTTCATGGAATAATAAAGAGAATAGTATTACTGAAGCTAACAGCATGTGGTATGGAGTAATGTTTTATAAGAGTGGAATGGTATAGATTGGTTAGGTTATAAAGGGATTTGAATGATAAACTGATGACTTTGCATTTGATCTGTGCTTCTATAGGGATCCCATGGCATTCAATGGGAAAGGGTGACAAAGTGAAATCTTTTTTTTTTTTTTTAGTAAACATTACTGAAAAGACAAAATGGAGGATAGATTCCAGTGCAATAAAATTGAAAAGTCCAAGATTTCTACCTCCCACCCTTTGCCCCAAAAGTAACTCATTCCAAAAACCAGGAGCCAACCCTATCATTGAGAGAAAACTGTTCTATTAATTAGTTTCCTAAGGGCATCTTTTATGTCTTTATTCCTTAGTGTATAGATGAATGGGTTCAACATGGGGGTAACCACAGAATACATTGCTGAGCCAATTGTGCTCTTCCAGGAAGAGTGGGTAGCTGAAGAACTCAAATATACTCCAAGTCCTGTGCCATAAAATAAGGAAACAACAGAGAGGTGAGATCCACAGGTTGAAAAGGCTTTATACTTTCCCTGAGCAGATGGAATTTTCAAAATGGAAGAACAGATCTGGGTATAAGAGAAAAGGATCCCTGTAAAGGGCAGAATAAATAACAGTCCAGCTAAAATATAAATCAAGATATAATTGATTAGGGTGTCAGAACAAGAGAGTTTCAGAACTTCATCAAGATCACAAAAGAAGTGCTGGATTTCATGGTCTGTACAGAAGGAAAGTCGTGTTACCATCAGAGTGTGAATAAGGGAGTCTAGAAGGCTCATTATCCAGGAGACCAGCACCAACAGGCCACACAGCCTAGGATTCATGATGGCTGAATAGAGTAGAGGGTGACAAATAGCCACAAAACGGTCATAGGCCATTGCAATGAGAAGGAAATTATCCAACAAACCAAAAACCATAAAGAAATACATCTGAACAAGACAGTCAGCAAAGGGGATGGCCTTGTTTTCTATCAAGATGCTTACCAACATATTAGGGACTGTAGTTGATACCACACAGAGATCTACAAAGGATAAGTTGGAAAGGAAGAAGTACATGGGGTTGTGAAGGTGAGAATCAGAGCCAATGGCCAAAATTATGAGCAGGTTTCCAATCACTGTGATCAAGTACATGCCCAAGAACAGCCCCAAAACAGCCCCCTGCTGTTCTGGTTTTTCAGAAAATCGCAGGAGAATAAATTCTGTGAATTTTGTTTGATTTTCTGGTACTATGGGGTTGATTTTTGTGCTGGGAAAGAAAAGTGAGAAAGGCATAACATGAAAATTGCAATTGTCCTTATACATGGAATGAAAAGAACATCAAGTTTTGACTTAGAATTTCTAAGTTCTTTTCCTGTCAGTGAAACTTATTATCTTTGTGATTTTGGACAATTTACCATTTACACATACAACCACAATGCAAAATGAAGGATGTGAACTTAAAGATGTCTACAATTCTTTCTGGTTCATTGAGTCTTTGAAATATGAATAACTTCATTTAGGAATGAACAATTCATAAAATATGAAATTTGCTTGAAACAGCAATGACCATCAAGAATTGGGATAGAGAAACAAACAGTATTCCCTAGTGATAAATGGTCAAAGGATATGAATAGGCAATTTTTCAATGAAATATCAAAACAATTTATACTTATATGAAAAATGTTCTAAAATATTAAAACAACTGAGATATTATCTTATACCTACCACATATGCTAAAATAATTGAACATTAAAATTAAAAATCAAACATTAAAAAAATATAAGAACAGATGTGAAAAAACTAGAACAGTAATTCACTGCTGGTAGAACTGTAAATGGCCCCACCATTTTGGAAAGCAATCTGGAATTATATTCAAAGTTATTAAACTGCTAATAGCATTTGAGCCAGCATGCCACTATTAGGTCTGTTTCCAAAGTTAAATTGGGGAAAAGAAAAAAAAAACTTTATGTTCTAAAATATGTATGTTGGTCCCTTTTTGGTGACAAAAAACTGCAGATTATATGAATATCCATCAATTAGAGAATGATTAAACAAATTGTGACATGTGATCACAAAATAATACTAATTTGCTATGAGAAATAATGACCTCAAGGATCTTACGTGCATAGACTGCAGGGAATAATGAAGGGGGAAATGGGAAGAACCAAGAGAATGTTTTATGCAGTAAGAACAATATTATTTTAAGAATTTTGAATGAATAAGTCATTTTGACTATTTTAAGTGTCCAGATTTACTACAAAAGACTTATGAAGGAAAACATCTGCATGCAGAGAAAGAACTGATAAATAATAGAAGGTATAGGATGATTTTACATATATTTATGTGTGTCTCTGTAAACAAATACACACATACATATTTGCATCTAATAATAGTTATCTCTGGCAGAGAAGGGAGGCGAAGAAAAAAATAATGTTACATGATAAATTTATAGGGAATTTTTTTTAAATAGCAAGATTTACTTAAGAGACTTACAATTTCATGCATAGCCATCTGTTTTTTTCTCCTATACTATAGAAAACCTTGTTTTGTTTCATTAGTATGGAATAAAATAAATTATAAAATATTTTAAACAGAAAAAAATAAAAGATTGACTTAGTCATTAAAAAAGTAAGAGATACTAAAGACAGGACAGGCCTATACCTGCAACCAATAGCAGAGAGAGAATATTTTTCACATGCATAGGATATACTTTAAAATTACTCTCTTAACTTATATTCAGACTAGCAAGTTCTGTATCTGGAAGACAACTTTTCCCCTCAAGATTCTAGGGAGTAATGATGAAGAGTTTGAGGATGGATCTCTAATACTTATAAACTTCAGATGATGTGAATGCACTATTAATTTTGAGTTGATATCAATTAGACAGACTTCACTGGTTTCTGGGGAAAATGATTTCTGAGTTTGAATAATACAGTTTGTATAAAATAGCAAATCCTTCCAAAGAAAAAATAGCAGCGATACAATCTTCCACAAGTACAAAGATCAATCAAGGGAAAATGGGATGATATATGAAAGATCACTCCCCTTCAATGATCCATAATGAAATTCCTTCTAAACATGCTGTAATGTCTGCCTGTGCTTTTTGTAGATTGCCAGTTCTATAATTATTAGGAATGTTTTCCTTCTATCTAGTTGAAAATTTTTTTCACAACTTCCATATGTTATTACTAATTGTGTTCTGTGAGGTCAAACTAAGCACACCTTAACAGTCTTTCTATACTTGAAATATTTTTTTCTTCCTTATGATACAAATATCCAATCTTACATATTACCTGTATTCCTTCTAGCCCTTTTGTCTTCTTTCTTTGTTTCTCTTCCACCCAGCCCAGTCATCCCCACATATTTAGAGATAAATAAATGCACTAAATAACTTACAATTGGTAATAGTCTCCAGTTCACAAAATACTTCTACTATGTATTTAGTAGAAAAACCTAGTATCAAATACTTCCTGAATAAGAAGTTACTTACAGTATAATTCAAGAAATGTTGGTTACTTTTCATAAGCTAATTTTTGTGGCTGTAAACTCAGCAAAATCTGAGCATGAAGAGTAGTGGGGATAAGAATTGAAGATAAAAAGCAAGGAGAATAAAAAAAGATTAATTAATAGAATCAGAAAAAATAAATCCGAATTTCAGAACAACTAGTATAAGCCTTTTCAGAAGCAGAAAGAGAGAAGGAAAAAAAGTCCAAATGACAAAGATCATTAAGAGATGACAAAAATCAATAAAATTACATTAGGATATTAGAGAGAAGACAGTAGGAAATGATGTGTGTCCGAGACAACTGCTCCTGCTGAATTTAAGAAAAGCTAAGGAATATGCTATACAATGTAGGTATCTTTCATACATCATGTAAAAATGACTAAATGGGATAACCAGATATCTTCTACAACAATGAATTATACTCTAAATACTAAAGAGTCTTTCTGACATTCTCACTAGAAATTCCAACCTAGCCTCTCAATACTCCCTATGTTTTTCACCACTTTCAGAGCATAAGAATAGGATGTAGCCTACCTACCCATCAGTGCTACTGTGGTAGGAAGTCATTCCAACTCCTCCTCTGCCCTCATCCATACTCCCTGAGCCTGTGACTTGTGCCCTGAGTCTTCAATGATATATATGAATCTAGACATTTTATAGCCAAGTAACTTTTATGTGGGATTAGGGGCATAATTACTCTGTCTTCCCACTGGTGCATCTAAGACTTACTTCTGGATGAAGATTGTCCCTGCTGTTTGAGTTACACTTGGATGAGATAAATTAGACCACAGCAGTCTCATATCTCTGCTATTCTGGCAAAAATAAAAATTTATAATATTTGAAATTATTTAAGTCCATTAAAAATTCCATAAACATGATCTCATTTGACTCTCTCTCTCTCTTTCTCTTTCTCTCTCTCTCTCTCTCTCTCTCTCTCTCTCTCTCTCTCTCTCTCACACACACACACACACACACACAAACATACATACATACATACCATGAAAGCAATAGAAAGTATTTGATTCCCATTTTATGTTTCAGGGAATAAGAATTAAATCAAGGTTTGGTTTTTTTTATTTGTTTGTTGGTTTTGTTTTGTTTTGTTTTTTTTAAAAAAATGGAATCTAAACATTTAGAAGTTTTCTACTTTCCTTTGCTTTTCTTCCAAACTGGAATAAACTCTGGGCTTTCAAATAAACTCTGAAGCATGACAGATTTCCTTGCTTTTTTGACTTGTTTAGGCTTTAATTTTATATGGGATTGTTTTGAGGAGAATCTCCTTGAGTTTCTAAGCAAGAACAGCTTGTTTAACTTATCTCTTACTTTCCACCTCTTTTACTCTCTCTTCCTAACACTTCCTAGCTCCAATAACTTACTCAAAATAAACCATGGAACAAGTTTGACTAACTGTAACTGTTGCAATGGAGGACAAGAAAGGCAGATACTTTGGGTTTTAGAAAAAGTAAAGAGTTTCAGTTAGTTGGGCTGATATCTCTGGAAGTTACAAGCAGACTCCCTCCTGGTCTGAATGAGCTTGCATCTGATCCCATGCAGTAAGAAGAAGAATATTTGAAATTTCTAGTGCCTATGAGTCTCAATCCCCCAAACTCTTCATTAGAAAAATCATATAACTATATTTCCTATCCTTAAACAGCTGAACTCCCTATGGGAATGAAATGATTACAGAAATCTTTCTCACATTGAAAGCTGACCAGCATCACACGTGAAGTTAACAAACCCTGGAGATTTTGAGCAGGAAAGTAACATAAAACTTCAGTCCAATTAGAATCATATTATATGTTCCCAACAAGGAATCTACTGTTTTCTTAGACATCTATTTCTGTTACTATAGTGTTTTAATTGCAAGAAAGTTTTTACTTCTGTTGAGGCCAAATCAGCCTACTTACAAGTTTATCCCATTGTTTTTCATGGCATCTTTTAAAGCCCAGCAAAACAAGTCCAATCACTCTTTCATATTAAACCCATGCAGACACCTTCCTATCCTACTAAAGTCTTCTCTTCTCTAGGGAAAAGCACATTAAGTTTCTTTACTTGGTCTTCATTCATATTTTCTTTATCATTTGCCTTTCCAAACTTTCATTTATTCCTATTTAATTTCATTTAATTCAATTTGACTCAATATTATAACTGATCAAGATTTTTTTGATAATTTGTATATAGTCATGTAAAACATATTTTCATTTTAATCATGATATAAAAAACAATACCCCCAGAAACCCGAGGAAAGGTAAATTTTAATAGTATAGTTTAATCTCTGTTCACACTCCATCAGTTTTCTGTGGAGATAGATAGCTTTTGTTATCACAAGTCCTTCACAGTTGTTCAAGTTCATAAGAAAACATTTAAATTTTCACAGAAAGTTCAACATTGGGCATTTACTAAACTCTTCAAAGTTTTCAATGTCTATTTAATTCAATTAATTTTCATTTATAAAGTATCAATTATGTTTTTACTTATTCCAAAGTATCATTGTGGTAGATAGAGGGATTTTGATTAGAAATATCTGGTTTTGAACACAGCTTTTAGTATTTACTCTCCTTGAGCCTCACTTTCTAAATCAAGTTGACAAGTATATATTTGTTTTTACCATAGCTTTTTCAGGAAATCTATTATTGCCATTATTTATTACATTTCTTAGGGTAAGTAAGACTAATCTCATTTATTTACAATTTTATTTTTTCCCATTTTTATGTAAAAATAATTTTAAACATCTGTTTTCAAAACGTTCAATTCCAGACTCTCTCCCTTCTTCCCCCTTCCCCCACCCCATTGGGAAGACAATTAGTTCTATAAACGTTGTATGTATGTAGTCATGTAAAATATTTTCATAATAATCATGGTATGAAAGAAAACATTGAACAAAAAAAAAAAAACTCAAGAAAAATAGAAACAGCTAAGTGGTGCAAAGCACCAGCCTTGAGAAATCGGATCTCAGACACTTAACACTTCCTAGCTGGGCAAGTCACTTAAACCCAATTGCCTCAGAGGGAAAAAAAAAGAAAAAGAAAAATAGAAAAGTGTGTGTGTGTGTGTGTGTGTGTGTATGTGAGATAGCTTAATAGAGATATAGCTACATATACATACATATGATTCAATCTGTATACAATTCTTTTTCTGGGTATGGATAGCATTTTTCATCATAAGTCGTTCAGAGTTATTTTTATTAGCCTCTTGATGAGATTAACTAAATCATACCCATGTGATAACTTTAAAATATTACTGTTACTTTGTAAACAGTACATTTCACTTTTCATCAACTCATGGGAAGTGTTTCCAGGTTTTTCTGACAGCTTCCTGCTTCTCATTTCTTATAGCACGACAGTATTTAATCATAATCACATAACACAATTCCTTCAATCCTTCCCTATTTTATTGTCATCCCCTCAATTTCCAATTTTTTCCATCTGAAAAGTGCTGCTATAATATTTTTATACATAAAGGTTCTTTTCTTTTTAGGTTCTTTTATATTTCTTTTGGGGCACAAATCTAGGAATACTGTTGCTTGGTCAAAGTATATGCATGTTTTTATAGTTCTTTAAGCATGGTTCCAAATTGCCCTACAGAATAATTGAATCAGTTCACAGTTCCACCAACAGTGCAATGATCTCTCATTTTTCCCACATTCCCTATGACATTTGTCATTTTTTCTGTTTTATTGGGCAATCTACTGGATATGAGGTAGCATCACACAATTGTTTTGATTTGTATTATTTCAAACAATAGAGGTAGGATAACAGTTGAACAACTGTTCAATTTTTGCTCATTTATGAACTGTTGAAGAAACTTCCTTCAACTTTTTATTTCACAATTATTGTTATTAATTGTACTAACCTGCTGCATATTCTATTCTCCCTCTTTCTTTCCTTTCATTCTCAGAAAGATTTGGGTTTGAATACAGCTTTCAATACTTAACTAGCTCTGCATCTATGTGCAAGTTACATAATCTACTTGAGCCTCTCTTTCTGAATGAATAAACAATTAGGAATAAAATATATATTCATATATAAGGATCAAATAAAGTAATATATATATAAAGGAATTAACAGTCTAAATCCCAAAATTCATACTTTATAGCTATTGTTTCTTATTGGTATTGTTACTTTAATTACTATAACTATAATTATTACCATAATTATATTACTATGGATGTCATCCAGAGCCCCACAAATCACCAAAATTGTTTGATTATTGCCCTTCATTCTCAAAAAGGATCAATATGACACCACTAAGTTAAAGTTTCAGTGTGTCTGACTGTGGCTAAGAAAGTATATGATCAGATAAGATACCTGGGAAGTTGAGGAGATTCAAAATCATATTCTAAAAGAAATGATTGATGGCCATAGTGCTGTTTTTCTTGCATAAGAAAAAGAAGAGGGGCCCATGGTGGCTGTTTTACATTTTAAATCATTTTGACCTGGATAAGTGATCAGACTTGACAGAATCATAGTATTTCAGAGTCTGAAAGAAAAGGATCTCTCATCTAGTTCAGCACAGAAGTGAGAAAGAATTTCTAGGAAAAGAAACCCCTCATGGTTCTTTGACCTCTTGAAAAATAAATTAGCATAGAGGTCAAAAGAAGATTATATTCACTTCCTTGTGAAAGTTAAAGCCTGAAGCAAAAGTCCCGAAAAATTAAGTATGCTCTTACTAAATCTGTGCTACAATATTTCATGAATTCATCTAATACATGTTTTTCTCTAATTAGCCTTTAATGAATATAATGACAAAATTACTTCTCTTTATGCATCCATTGATTTTTATTACAGAAATTCTCTGTACTTTGATTCTTCACTCTGGCAATAGATTTCTTCATCAAAATATATCCTAATCCATGGTGATACCCAACAACACATTTCAAACAGGCTGCTTCTTTTAAACAAGTCATAGTTTTTCAGATCCATATTCTGGTCATGGATTTCCCCTACCAAGTGGAAAACCGAAGAGATCATATTTGCCTCATTATATTACTTCTTTTAATTTATATTTGTTTTTAGATGATTATGGAAATGTTTTACTTAATGGAAAATGGTTTGCTTAATGTCATTTATGTCTTCTCAGTGGGGGAGAAGATAGAGAGGGAGGAAGGGAGAATATTGGTAACTCAAAGTTCCAACAACAAATTTAAAAAATCCTTTAAATGTAACTGAGGAAAATAAAATACTAAATATGGTATTTGTTGAACTTTGTGCATTTCTGAATTAATATCTAAAGAAATATTTTAATATTTTTTGAAAAAAAAAATTATTTTATCTTACCCAAATACATGTTATAACAATTTTTAAGCAATGTTTTTAAAGCTTTGAGTTCCAAATTCTAGCTCTCCCCTTCTTTCATCCATTTCCTCCCTGAGGTAATGAACAATCTGGTTTAGTTTATAATGTATAATCATAATCTTCATTTTAAGATTCTTAACTTCTAAATATTTCACTTAGCACTGTGACAATTTTTAACCTATCTTTGTGGATATACGTATAGTTACAAATTTTCCCTTCTTTTTTGATTTTCCCCTGAAGATAATTTTAATGCTTTTGAATTCCAAGGATGAAGATTTTGATTCAGGAGATTCAGTCTAATGCAGACTTTTCTCACAACTAAAGTGGTCAGCCAAACAATGAGAAAGAATACTTTGTTAGGGTAAGATGTTCCCTGTAATTGAAAGGGTTCAAGTTAAAGGTGTTCTCAGGTAAATTTTGGATCTATAGATGATTGTTTCATGATTTAAGAGGCTGGAGGAAAAGATAGACATCCAAGGTCTCTTCTGTTGATTTGAGGATTCTTAAGATAAAGAAAGAGAGCCAAAGGTAAGTCAATTCATATCAGGTGCTCTTTAAATGCCTACAATGTTACAAGTACTGGGTTATGTGCTTTGCATTTAAAAACAAATATGAAACTATCTCTACTCTGTTGAGAGCTTTTAGTCCATTGTGGCAGAGAAGATTGAAGGTGTAAAAGATAAGCTAAATGGTTACAGTGACAGAGGATCTGGTGGTAAAACTAACAACTGGGGAGACCAGGAATTCTAGTTGGAGTTAGCCCTCAAACTCAGCAATGAATGGAGCTAGGGGATCCAAGATCCAAATGTGAATATGAACTAACCTCTGTTCCATGCATGGGAAAGAAACAATTTATGTAATGACTCTGAAGGGAGAGATGATAACATTGTTAAAAGTAGGTGACTGACTGGAATACTGAATATGTTAGGGTAGTGATGTGAAATCAATCTAACAACATGTTGGAATCATATTATGAAGGATTATAAAAGGATAGGAGATGAAATGTTTTCCTAGATATAATAGGAAGCCAGTGAAGCTGTCTTAACTTAACCAAAGTTGTGACATGACTGTAGCAATGTTTGATTGCAAACCAATCATGATAGCAATTGCATTTTCTATAGTTATACACTTTCAATGTCTCATTGTCATATGGAGTTGACCTTAGTTTCTCAAGCACAATGTCATCACAGATCCCGTTCTTCCAAGGGCAACTAAAGATAAAGATTTTACCTGTAGTAGGCAAAGCACAAAGAGGCTCATCCTGAGATCATTACCAACTATTTTTTTTTCCACAGCCACTACTAATGCTATTTGCTTAAGCATGAAGGAGATGAAACCTAGAAAACTAATGATGAAATTCCAATTTCAATTTTCATGATTCTAAATGCTGCATACTTGTTAAACTAGAAATAACCCAAGACAGTAGAATGTGTTCAACAATATATCATTGTGGTGTAAACTCCAATAATAGAATCCATTCAGAAAAATGTAAAGGTCGTTTATAATCGATAAAAGCAGAGTGACTCATTAAGGTAGGAACACTGAGAATGAACAGTCAACATTTATTAAGTACCTACCATATTTCAATCATTATGCTAAGTCCTGGGGATACAAAATGAGACAAAAAGCAGTCCTTGACCTCAAGGATCACACAGTATAATGAGGATGACATCATACAAATGAATATGTGTGTGTGTGTGTGTGTGTCTGTGTGTGTATACGCGCACACAAACAAGCTATATACAAGATTAATGATGCTTAATTAATAGTGCTCAATATATTAATAAATGAATAAAATGAATAATGATTCATAAATCAGAAATAAAGGGAAGACACTAGAACTGAGAAGGATTGGGAAAGACTTCCAAGAAAAGGTAGGATTTCTTTTTCAAATTGGGACTTAAAAGAAGCCAAAAAAACCAGTATGTGGAGTTGAATAAAGAGAAATTTCCAGATATGGGGAACAGCCTGAGAAAGTTCCCAGAGCCAAGAAATGAAATATGTAGTTCATGGAATAGCAAAGAGGCTAGCTTCATTAAAACTAAGAGCATGTAGCATGGAGTAAAGTTTTATATGAGTGGAAAGGTGAAAGGCAGTTAGGTTGTAAAGGGATTTGAATGTCAAACTGATGATTTTGCATTTGATCCTCATGACAATAGGGATCTCATGGCACTCAGTGAGAAAAGGTGACAAAGTGAAATCTGTATGATAGGGAACATTACTGAAAAGGCAAAATGGAAGATTGATTTGAGTGGGAAAAAATTGAAGAATCCAACATTTCTATCTTCTATTATTTGTTGCAAAAGTACCTTAATCCAAGGATCAGGAGCCAAGACCCATCATTGAGAAGAAACTATCCTGCTAATTAGTTTTCTAAGGGCATCTTTTATGTCCTTATTCCTTAGTGTATAGATGAATGGATTCAACATGGGGGTAACCACAGAATACATTGCTGAGGCAACGGTGCTCTTCCAGGATGAATGGGTAAATGAGGAACTGAAATACACTCCAAGTCCTGTGCCATAGAATAAGGAAACAACAGAGAGGTGAGATCCACAGGTTGAAAAGGCTTTATACTTGCCCTGAACAGATGGGATTTTCAAAATGGAAGAACAGATCTGGATATAAGAGAAAAGGATCCCTGTGATGGGGAGAATAGCCAATAGTCCAGCTAAAATGTAAATCAAGATATAATTGATAAAGGTGTCAGAACAAGAGAGTTTCAGAATCTCAGTAAGATCACAAAAGAAGTGGTGAATTACATGATCCATACAGAAGGAGAGCCGTGTTATCATCAGAGTGTGAAGAAGAGAATCTAGAAGGCTCATTATCCAGGAAAGCAGCACCAGCAGGCCACACAACCTAGGGTTCATGATGACTGAATAGCGAAGAGGATGACAGATAGCCACAAAACGGTCATAGGCCATTGCAGTGAGGAGGAAATTGTCCAAACCCCCAAAAACCATAAAGAAACACATCTGAGCAAGACAATCAGCAAAGCTGATAGCCTTGTTTTCTGTCAAGATGCTTACCAACATATTGGGGACTGTGGTTGATACCACACAGAGATCTACAAAGGATAAATTAGAAAGGAAAAAGTACATAGGGGTGTGGAGGTGAGAGTCAGAGCCAATGGCCAAAATTATGAGCAGGTTTCCAATCACTGTGACCAAGTACATACCTAAGAACAGCCCAAAAACAGGTCCCTGCTGTTCTGGTTTTTCAGAAAATCGGAGGAGGATAAATTCAGTGAATTTTGTTTGGTTTTCTGGTACTATGGGGCTGACATTTGTGCTGGGAAAGAAAAGTAAGAAAGTAATAACATGAAAATACGATTGTCCTTGTATATAGAATGAAAGGAACAGCAAATTTTAACTTAGACTTTTTCAGTTCTTTTCCTTTCAGTAAAACTTAAAATCTTTGTGATCTTGGACAATTTACCATTTATACATACAACTGCAATGCAAGACGAAGTATGTGAACCAAAAGATATCTACAATTCTCTCTGTTCTTTGAGCCTTTGAAATATAAATAACATCATTTAGGAATGAACAAGTTATGAAATCTGAAATTTGCTTGAAGCATCAATGACCATCAAGAACTGGGATAAGGAAACAGATAGTATTCCCCATTGACAAATGTTCAAAGGATATAAATAAGCAGCTTGTCAACGAAAAATCAAAACAATTTATACTAATGTGAAAAAATGCTCTAAAATGTTATTAAAACTACTATGAGATATTATTTCATATCTACCATATTAGCTAAAGTAATTGAGCAAAACATTGACAAATATAAGAAGAGATGTGGAAAAACTGAACAGTAATTTACAGTTGGTGGAACTATGACTTACCCCGCCATTTTTTGAAAGCAATCTGGAATTATGTTCAAAGTGTTATTAAACTCCTAATGGCATTTGACACAACATATCACTACTAGGTCTGTTTCCAAAATTAAATTGGGATAAAGAAACAAAAACATTTATGTTCTGAAATGTTTTTAGCTTTATTCTATGCCGCTTTTTATTTATGCCACTATTTTTGTGGCAAAGAACTGAAAATTATATGAATGCCCATCAGTTAAGAAATGACTAAACAAGTTGTGATATGTGATCACAAAATAATACTAATTTTTTATAAGAAATGATGAACTTAAGGATCTTAGAAAAACATGGATAGACTTGCACAGAATAATGAAAAATGAAATTGAAAGAACCAAGAGAATGTTGTAAACAGTAAGAATAATATTCTTTTAAGAATTTTGAGCAAGTAAGTCATTTTGACTATTTTAAGTGCCCTCATTAACCTCAAAAGGCATATAAAGGAAGACATCATCTGCATCTAGAGAAAGAACTGATAAACTGAAGAAAGTATAGATTAATTTTACATTTTTATGTGTGTGTCAATAAACAAATATTTTTGCATTTAAGGATAGTTATCTCTGTGGCAGGGAATGGAGGAGAAGAAAAAAATAATGTTACATTTTAATCTTATTCTGAATTTTAAAAGAATAACAAGATTCATTAATAGATTTAAAATTTCATGTGTAGTCATATGTTTTTCCTCCTGTCCTATAGAAAACCTTGTTTTGTTTCATTAGTATGGAATAAAATAAATTATAAAAAAATTTTATAAAGAAAAAAATTAAAGAAAGAGATACTAAGGACAGAACAAGTCCATCCCTGCAACTAATAGCAGAGTGAGAAAACAAGAAATTGGTATATGGAAGGATTTCAGCCACCCATTTTATAAACTAGAATCATAAAATCACATATAGATAGAAAGGACCTCACAGGACATAAATATAAAAGAGTACACCACAAAAAATATCCATTCTACACTAAGCCTTTCAAGTGGACATCTCACTTTTCCTTAAAGAGCTCCCTGGAAGAGAAAACTGTTTCCTAAGGCAACCTCTTCCACTCTCTTTTTGCTCTCACTTACCTTTCCATTGAATCAAAATATGCCTTGTTTGAAACAATGCTCTGTCTACCCTTGAAAACAAATCCAATTTCTCTCCCATATAAAATATCTTTATGTGAAAACAGCCATTCCATATTACATCTTTTCTCTCTCTTAGACCAAGTAATTCTAGTTGCTTCAGTTGTTTAAGAAAAGCCCTGTGAAATCCTGGTTGCTCTTCCTTGAATACTCTCCACAATGTTAAGTCTTTACAAATAGTGGTTTCCAGAACTAAACACAAAATTTTAGATGATGTCTTACTATGGTAAAGGACAAATGGATGAAGACATTTTTCTTATTGGAAGCTATGATTCCTTTAATACAGATTAAGTTTTTATGTCATTTTGTTGTCCATATCACTGCTAACTCATAATGAGCTTATTATCTACTAGAACTCTCACATCATTCTAAAATGAATTAGAGTCTTGTATGCAGGAAAAATCTATGGGCTGATATGTTTTTCTCCTTTTTATTTGCTTCAGTTATACAAAGGTAGAAGTAGATGGAATCAGTCTTTCAGTATTTGGTGTGCACTTATTGCTAAAGCTCTCCTAGTATTATTTTGTGATCATATATCACAATTTGTTTAGCCATTCCCTAACTGATGGACATTCATATAATTTTCAGTTCTTTGCCACAAAGAGTGGCATAAATAAAAAGCGGCATAAAATTTATAAACATTTCACAACATATATGTTTTTGTTTCTTTTCCTCAATTCAACTTTGGAAGGATTTTGAAGGATGAAAAGGCATCTCTCAGAAATTCTGCTCCACCAGCTTTAAAAGTATTATGGGAGCATCCAACAATAACAGCTTTCAGTTCTGACATATGTTCTACAACCCCTCAAATCTCTGACATATTATATGCTGCAGTCCATCCCAGATGACTCTCTGTTTCAAGTTCTTTCCTATAATGTATGGGGCATTGAAAAGGGGAAAAAATTCACTGGAGCATATGGCTTTGTGCATAGAAGATGTATTTAGAATTAAAGAATTAATTTAGAGTATTCATTTTAGGAAGGTGTTTCTCAAATTAGGGAGTCACTTCTTCACATAATGATTGAGAGTAGAGTTAACCAAAAATAAAAACAGAGATATGTATTATATTCTTTATAATACCTAGAAAGGTCAAGAACAGTCTGAGTAAAAGGGAGAAAAACTAGACATGATGTACTATTACAACTCTGAGAATACTGGAAGACTTAATGAACCTTAGAACTGAAATAGACCCTAAATGACATCTAATCTAACCTTTATCTAAATGAGATTTAGCCCAACATGACCTATGAAAAATGTGATATGGCTATGAAAAATGCATACTGAATACATCATGAATTAATTTAAAATTTACTGTGTGTCAGACATAGTGCTAAGGGCTAAGGATACACAACAAGAAATAAGGATGAGATAGGGAGGGGGAAAGAATTGGTCTTAGGGCATGATGACATAACCTGGAGAGTCATAGTTATAGACAGGAGTAGAACAAAGATGGACAAACCTTACTGTTTTCCCAAAATGGAGAATTATCTGAGGGAAAGTATCAATGAGAAAAGAAGGGAGACATGGAGGTATAATATTTAAGAGTGAGAGGGCTCTGAATACTGTGTCAAGACTATGAAATCCAGAGTTAGAGACATAGCAGGGAGAATAATGGAAGGTAATTTTATAGATGAGAAGTCACAATCCAGCAAGCTCTTGTGAGCAAAAACTTACTAACACCTGATAGATTCCACTTGACATTTATAAGTTTTACTTATTACGTTTGTTTGCTTGGTTTGTTTTTTTTTTTAGATTAAGTCAAAATTTGTCTTTTTGCCATGTCCTCCCTAGGCTAAAGAAAACAAGTCTATTTGATCTTGCTAACCTTTCAAAGACCTAAAAAATGGCTTCCACTCCAGAAGGAAGTTCAGAGCACATATCTATTATTGACATATCATAAAATATCATAAAAATATTTAAAGAGATGGAAAAAGGACTTTCTTCTTTATTTTGCTGGTCTTAATGATAATAGTAACAAGAATAAATCTTCCTGAATTTGACTGATACTAAGAGAAAAGAACCACCTAGAAAAGTTGTACTGTCCAAGCCAAAGGAGGTCTGTGCTGATTCATACTTGGCTTACTCTTCCCTGAGAACCTTCAATTATTTTTCACACGAATACTCTGGAATTACTCTCTTAACTTATATTCAGACCAGCAAATTCTGTCTCTAGAAGACAACTTTCCCCCTTAAAGTTCTAGGGAATAATGCTAAAGAGTTTGAAGATGGATCTTTAATACTTATAAACTACCAATGATGAGATTGATCTATTAATTTTGAGTTGATATCAATTAGACAGACTTCACTGGTTTCTAAAGGAAAATATTTCTGAAGATGAATAGCACAGATGGTTTGTATAAAATAGCATACCCATCCAAAAAAATTAGCAATGATACAAACTCTCACAAATAGAAAGATCATCCAAGATAAAATGGGATGAACTAAAAAAGTTCACTCCCCCTTCAAAGATTCATAATGAAATTCCTCCTAGGCATGCTGTAATGCCTATGCTTCTTTAAGAATACCAAGTCTACAATTATTATGAAAGTTTTCCTTCTATCAAGTTGAAAAAAAATTTTTTTTGCAATTTTCATAAATTATTCCTATTTTTGCTCTAGGAGGTCAAACTAAGCACCCCTAATCTTTTTCATAACAGTCTTTCAATATTGAAATATTTTTTCTTCCCATATCATGATACATATATCCAATTTTATGTATTACTTTGATTCCCTTCTAGACCTTTTGTCTCTCTTTCTCCCAACCTCGTCATCCCCACATATTTAGAAACAGATAAATGGCACTAAGTAACGGACAGTTGATAATAGTCTCTAGATTTCAATATAATTCCACTGTTTGCCACAAAAAAACCTGGTACCAGTCACTTTCTGAATAAGAATAGTTCCTCATGGTATAATTTAAGAAATGATGGTTACTTTTCATAAGCTAATTTTTGTGGCTGTAAACTCAGCAAAATCTAAGTATGTAGAGCAATGGGGATAAGAATTGAAAGCAGAAAGGAAGGAGAGTGAAAAAGATGAATTAATGGAGTCAGAAGAAATAAATCGGAATTTCAGATCACCTAGTCTAACCCTTATCAGAAGCAGAAATAGAGAAGAAAAAAAGTCTAA
Source organism: Antechinus flavipes (assembly GCF_016432865.1). Taxonomy (NCBI): domain Eukaryota; kingdom Metazoa; phylum Chordata; class Mammalia; order Dasyuromorphia; family Dasyuridae; genus Antechinus; species Antechinus flavipes. The sequence continues at coordinate 664,754,056 of NC_067398.1, read as the reverse complement.
GCAGAAGAGATAGCTAACAGATGACAAAATCAATAAAATTACATTAGGATATTAAAGAAAAGACAATAGGAAATGATGTGTGTCAGAGACAAAAACTGCTCCTGATAAATTTAAGAAAAATCTCAGGAATATGCTTACACAATGTAGTGATCTTTCATACATCATATAATATTGTCTCTAAATGGGAAACCAGATATCTTTGTACAACAATGAATTATATTCTAAATACTAGAATCTTTCTGACATTCTTGCTAGAAATTCCAACCCAACTCTGAAAACTCTATATTTTTCACAATCTTCAGAGCATCAAAAATAGGATGTAGTCAACCATCAGTGCTACTATGGTAGAATGTCTCTATCATCTCCCTCCTGCTCTCATCCATACTTCTTGAACCTGTGACTTATGCCCTGAGTGCTCCTTATAGAATCTTTAAAAGCTCTGTAGCAGGGGTCCTCAAACTACAGCCCGCAGGCCAGATGCGGCAACTGAGGACAATTATTCCCTTCACCCAGGGCTATGAAGTTTCTTTATTTAAAGGCCCACAAAACAAAGTTTTTGTTTTTACTATAGTCAGGCCCTCTAATAGTCTGAGAGACAGGCCCCCTATTTAAAAAAGTTTGAGGATCCCTGCAATCACAGGAGTCCTCAATGATATACATGACTCTAGCCATACTACACCAAGTAAATTTTATATGGGATTAGGAACATAAACCTACTGTCTTCTTACTGGGCATCTGAGACTTACCTCTGGCTAAAGATTGTCCTTGGTGTTTGGTTTATACTTGGATAAGATGGATTGGACCACAGCAGCCTCATATCTCTGCTATTCTGGCAAAAATAAAAATTTATCATTTTGAAAAAATTCCACAAATATGATCTCATAAGACACTCTCTGTGTGTCTCTTTCTCTGTTTTTCTCTTCATCTCTCCCTCTCTGTCTGTCTCTCTTTATCTCTCTTTCTCTCTGTCTGTTTCTCTCTGTCTGTTTCTCTCTCTGGCACACACACACACACACACACACACACGCTCCATGAAAGCCATAAGAAATGTTTGGCATATATTGTATCTAGGATATACTGCAACATATCTAACATATATAGGACTGCTTGCCATCTAGGGGAGGGGGTGGAGGGAGGGAGGGGAAAAATCGAAACAAAAGCGAGTGCAAGGGATAATGTTGTAAAAAATTACCCTGGCATGGATTCTGTCCATATAAAGTTATTATTAAATAAAATAAAATTTAAAAAAAAGAAATGTTTGGTTCCCATTTATGGTTCAGGGATCAAGAATGAATATTATTAGATCAAGATTTTTTTGACAAAAATGGAACCTAAACATGACTCAGAGTTTGGGCTTATTCTACTTTCTTTTGCTTTTCTTCCAAACTGGACTAAATTCTGAGCTTTCAAATAAACTCTGAAGCAGGTCATATTTTCTTGCTCTCTTGACTTGTTGAGGCAGTAAATTTATCTTGTGTTGGGAGAATCTTCTTGTGTTTCTGAGCAAGGCTGCTTCTCTTTTCTCTTACTTCCTGCCTCTTTTACTCTCTCCCTTTTCAAAACTTTATACCTCAAACAACTTAGTAAAAATAAACAATGGGACAGATTTGACTGACTGTATCTGTTGGAATAGAGGACAAGAAAGGCAGATACTTTGGGTTCCAGAAAAAGTAAAAAGTTTCAAGCAGTTGGGCTGCTATCTGTGAGAGTTACAAGCAGATTCCCTCCTTGCATGAGTGAGCTTGTATCTGAACCCATGCAACAAAAGGAAGAATATTTGAAATTTCTAGTGGCTGTGTATCTCAATCCCCCAAACTCTTCATTAGAAAAATCATATAATTGTAATTCCTATCTTTGAACAGCTGAACTCCCTATGGGACATGAAAGTATTATAGAAATTGTCCTAAAGTGAGAACTGACCAGCATCACACATGAAGTTAATAAACCCTAGAGATCTTGAACAGGAAAGTAATACAGAAGCTTGTCAGTCCAATCAGAATCATATTATATGTTCCAACAAGGAATCCACTGTTTTCTAAGGCATCTATTTCTGTTATTGTAGTGTTTTAATTGCAAAAAAGTTTTTGCTTCTGTTGAGGTCAAATCAGCCTGCTTATAGGTGATCTCCTATATATATATATATATATATCCTTATAAGGTGATCTACTTTACAAGTAATCTTCCACATCTTCCTAATTCAATTCAAATGGAAGAGATTCTATTACCTAATATTGTGCTAGTAAACTGTACAGATTTCACCATCATACAAAAATGAGGTCAGCACAATAAAGTTATAATCTTTCAGTTTGGTAATACCTTTTCTCTCCCACTCTACAGACTTCCAGATATTGAGCTAGATATGGCCATGCTTACATGAACATCATTATCAATGTAGACATTCCTGGAAATTATACTGCAAAAATAAGCAAACTTATTCACATTATTCAAAGCTTCTCCTTCTTTTGTAACCAATAGTTCCAAAAATGAATATGTTGTACAGGCTTATGGAGTACCCGTTTATTCTTTGTGTTAATTATTAGATCAAAATTAGCATAAGCAGAAGAGATCCACACTTCGTTGGATCTCAGATTTGGAGGCTGCATTGAATGCACAATCTTCTACATACAAAAAGTTATGCACCAGCCTCCCTACACTTTAGTTTCTAGCCTTTTAAAGTTAAAGAATTTGTCATTAGTGTGATGTCTAACCTTGATGCCAAGTTTGCATTAAAAGCATTTGACAACATAACTGAAAATATAATGCTAAAAAGCATGGAAACAAGAATACAATCTTGTCTCATTCATTGTACATTGTCTAGAATCCCAGGACAGCATGCCATCATGAAATTGAGAAAAAATATTGATTAAGTATTCTAGGGAAACAAATTTTGACATAATTTTTCATAAACCCTCATGACTAAAAGGATCTAAGTGCTTGGTCAGATGTATAGACGTTTATGAACTTCTCTTCTGCTCCTGCTATTTCTCCAGGAGTTGATAGACAGGAAAAAAAAAAAACATATCAACTGTTTCCTGCACTTTTTTAAAGTCATACTTACTCAAGTAGATGACCTTAATCCAGATGTAGTATCATCCTATTAAGGAAGACTGGCAAAAATTGGACAACAATGACTTAAAGACTCCCCTGTGATTGTTGCAAGATAATCTATTCCTCTTTCCTTTACATAAATGGACAATGGAGGAATCCTTAAACTTCTGAAGCATAATCTCTTCTAGTCATATAATCTAGAACATTTTAGTGAACTTTTGTATGAGCAAAGGATTCCCACTTTATAAATCTCTCTCTCTCTTTTTTTTATTTATAGGTTTTTATTTACAAGTTATATGCATGGGTAATTTTACAGCATTGACAATTGCCAAACCTTTTGTTCCAATTTTTCCCCTCCTTTCCCCCACGCCCTCCCCCAGATGGCAGGTTGACCAATACATGTTAAATATGTTAAAGTATAAATTAAATACAATATTAGTATACATGACCACCTTATAAATCTCAAATGGAATATCATCACCATCCTGCATTTCTCTAAGTTTTATTTCTAGTTTATTTTTCATGAAACTGAATGCTCCCTCCTTAAATATGTATGCATTATCCTGCTAGTACTACCTGGAAGTTCTCATTTTGTATTTAGCAGCTTCTGAATCTCCCCATAATTTTTTTTCTCATATCAGTCTTGATTTTTACAAGTATTCTGACCCAGATGAGCAAATGCTGAAATCTAAAGTGTTTGCCTTAATTCTTCTAGTAGTCTTATTTGCACTGGGGCTGCAACTGCAATTGAATGTGAATATTTATTATACTAAATATCAATGTTGGCCATGAAGGCACATCCATGAAATTTTATTGCATTTAGATAAATGTAAGACAGTGGTGATTAGAAAGAAGGTAATGAGTTACGTTAGTCATAAATACTAACTGACCATTGCTATTGCTATTACCAACTCCATTCCTCCCAAGGACTTGATTGGCTCCTCCTACCATATTTACTCTCAAAACAATTTATTACTGTAATTGCATACAATATTCTCTTGGTTCTGTTTTCTACATGCATCCTTATTTCTTACAAGTTTCTCCATGTTTTTCTAAATTTTCCTATTCATCATTTTTTACAACACAATAATATTCCATCACAATCATATGCCATAACTTATAATGGGCATCTCTTCAATTTCTAATTTTTTGACACCACTCAATGCTGTTCTAAAATTTTAGAAAATAGAGGTCTTTTTCCTTTTTCCCTAATCAGAACAGGGAAAGAGGACTAATAATCATATTTCTCAGTAAAGGAGTTTACATAATTTTATAACTGGGAGGAGGCCTCTACTGGGTACTAGATAACTGAGGAGATTTGCAGGCAAAAGCAAAGTAGCCAGTAAAGAAGCAAAGATTAAAAATGCAAAAGGAAGAAAAGTAGCACCAGAAAATAATAAGTTCCGGCAGACGTTCAGCCACTGGAATAAGGCTAATAGAATAAACTTTCAGAGGAAAAGATAAGGAACTAAAACAATAGCAAAGATTGAAAGGCCATGCCTGGGAAGCAAAAAGATGGAGCACTTCTCTTGAGACTGAATAGAAGGAAAAGAGGGTCAGAGTGCAGGAGTTTTGAGATGCACAGGAGTGAAATAGAGGGTGATCACTTTAGATGGTTGTAGTTATTTTTCTAAAGAAATAAACCACATAATAAAGGCTACAGCTTAAAGAAAACATAGAAATTATTTGGCCCAAACCCTTCATTTTGTAAGTGACAAAATTGACATTACAAGTTGTTCTGTCATTTACTCAAGGTCACACAAATGGAATAGCCAGGTTTTGAACTCAGGTTTTCTGAATCTAAATATAGCACTCTTTCCAAGGTAAGTGGAGGGAAGGGGGAGGTAGATGCTTGAGAATAGAAAAAATGTATGACAAAATGGGAGCATTCTGTGTAACAGAATGTGATAGGTAATCCAGAGATAGAATAAAAATTATTAGTCATCATTGAGATCCTAAGATTACATTGAGTCTAATTTAGAGAAAAAAAGACAACATATTTGTGCCCATCAGCAGTAGAATTCAATTGATGGAGGATTATTCTAGGAATGCCATTGGCAGGGATATCTAGGATCTAAAATTAGATATACTCTGGATTACTGAATGCAATTGGCTAGCCATGCCCATACCTAAGAAAGAAAATAAAGAAACAAGAATGTAACCAGCTAAGAGTTAATGGGAATTTGAATAGATTCAAAATCATATTCCAAAATAATTTATTAATGATTATAGTACTCCTTTACTTTTCCTAGATAAGTTAAGTAGCAAAGCTTCCCATGGGTGTTTTACATTTTAAATCCTTTTCACCTGAATGGCGTATCAGACTATGAAATCATTATTTTGTACAGAATTTATACTGAAAAGCAAGTATTTCAGACTTGCAAAGGAAAGCAAGTTTCATCTAGTTCAACTCAAGACTGAGAAAAAAATTCTGGGGGAAAAATCCTGAAGTGGTTCATCTAACTCTTGAAAAATAAATTATTAGCCAAGTCAAGAAAAGGTGCTCTTCTTTTAGAAAATAAAAGGCTCAAGTAGAAGTTCATAATATAGAAATATAACCTTACTACTATATCACAGCACTTCTGATCTGTTTCAAGAATTTATCTACTTCATCTTTCTACCCAGTGTCAGCCCTTAGTGAATATAGTGACAAAATTCCTTCTATTTATGCCTCCGTTAATCATTATTCCAATGCTATACACTTTGTTTCTGGACTCTGGATACTGGATGCCACACTAAAGTATTTCCCACTTTATGTTGATACTACGACCCACATTTTATATGTGCTGTTTCTTTTAAATAGGCAATACCTTTACGAAGGTATACATACTCCAGCAGTGGATTTTTGCCCTATCAAGTGTCATAGAAACTTAGGAGGACAAATTTCCCTCCTTATATTAGTATCTCTAATTTATATTGTTCATTGGCCTTTATGCATTTCTGAATAGACATTTAAAGAAATGAATGTTACTCTTTCTTTTCTTAAAATATGTTTATTTCCCCCTAATTACAAGTTAAAACAATTTTTAAACTTTTTTTTAATTTTAAGGTCCAAATTCTATTCCTTTCTCTCTCATGTCACTACCCTCAGAAACAGTGAGCAATCTGATAGTTTATACATGAGGAATTATACTCTTATTTTTTCTTTAGACTATCAACTTCTGAATATTTGAATTATTATTTTTCTTATATGTGATAAGTTTTTGTCCTGACAACTTATTGTCCTTCCTATCTTTATGGATGAATTTACAGGCATACTCTTAATCTTTGTTTTGATTTTTCTCTGAGGATAATATTAGTAACTTTGAGTTCCACAAATGTATATTTTGACTCAGATCTAATGAAAACTTTTCTCACAACTAAAACAGTCAGCCAAACAACAGGAATGGACACTTTATTAGGTAAGATGTTCCCTGTAATTGAAAGAGTTCAAGTCAAAGATGAAATATTACTCTTTTAAAAGAATGTTTTACATCTAGAGATGATCGTTTCATAATTTAAGAAGTAGAAGATCTCCTAGGATCCCAATGTGATTTGAAAAATCTTGAGAAAAAAAGGAGGGAAAAATTGTCAATTCATATAAAATATTCTTTTTTCAGCATTTTTTTCAGGGTAATTTTTCAGCATTGATCCTTGCAAAACGTTCTGTTTCAACTTTTCTGCTCCTTCCCCTCACCTGCTCCTCCCAGATGGCAGGAAGACCAATATATGTTAAATGTGTTAAAGTATATGTTAAATACAATATACGTGTACATATCCATACAGTTATTTTGCCGCACAAGAAGAATCAGACTTTGAAATAACGTAAAATTAACCTGAGAAGGAAATCAAAAAGGCAAACAGACAAAAACAGAGGCATTGGAAATGCCATGCAGTGGTTCACACTCATTTCCCCGAGTTCTTTTGCTGGGTGGAGCTGGTTCTATTCATTGTTGAACAAATGGAACTGATTTGGTTCATCTCGGTGTTGAAGAAAGCCACGTTCATTGAGAATTGATCTTCACATAGTATTGTTGTTGAAGTAAATAATAATCTCCTGGTCCTGCTCATTTCACTCAGCATCGGTTCATGTAAGTCTCTCCAGTCTTTCTGAAATCCTCCTGAGGTCATTTCAGAACAATACATATTACAGAACAATAACATTTCATAACATTCATATACCAAAATTTATTCAGCCATTCTCCAATTGATGGGCATCCACTCAATTTCCAGTTTCTAGTCAGTAAAAAGAGGGCTGCCACAAACAGTTTTGCTCAAATACGTCCCTCTTTCCCTTCTTTAAGATCCCTGTATGCACAGTTTGAAAACTTGTTCAATATAGTTCCAAATTGCTCTCCAGAATGTCTGGATGTATTCACAATTCCACCCACAATGTATCAGTGTCCCAGTTTTCCCACATCCTCTCCAACTTCAGCATTATCTTTTCCTATCATTCTAGCCAATCTGAGAGGTGTGTAATCCTCAGAGTTGTCTTCATTTGCATTTCTCTGATTAATAATGACCTGGAGCATTTTTTCATATGGCTAGAAATAGTTTCAATTTCTTCATCTGAAAATTATGTGTTTATATCCTTTGACAACTTATCAATTGGAGAATGACTTGATTTCTTATAAATTAGAGTCAGTTCTCTATATATTTTGGAAATGAGGCCTTTATCCGAACCTTTGATTGTAAAAATGTTTTCCCACTTTATTATTTCCCTTTTCATCTTGTCTGCATTAGTTTTGTTTGTACAAAAGCTTTTCAATTTGATATAAACAAAATTTCTATTTTGTGATCAATAATGATCTCTAGTTCTTCTTTGGTCACAAATTCCTTCCTGAGGAAGTCTGAGAGGCAAACTATCTTATGTTCTTCTAATTTATTTATAATTTCATTCTTTATGCCTAGATCATGAAACCATTTCAATCTGATCTTGATGTGTGGTGTTAATTGTGGGTCAATGCCTAGTTTCTGCCATACTAATTTCCAATTTTCCCAGCAGTTTTTGTCAAACAGTGAATTCTTATCCCAAAAGCTGGGGTCTTTGGGTTTGTCAAACACTAGGTTATTAAAGTTATTTACTATTTTGTCCTTTGAACCTAACCTATTCCACTGATCAATTAGTCTATTTCTTAGCCAATACCAAATGGTTTTGGTGACCACTGCTTTATAATATAGTTATAGATATGATACAGGTAAGCCACCTTCATTTGATTTTTTTTCTTCATTAGTTCCCTTCAAAGTCTTGACCTTTTGTTCTTCCAGATGAATTTTGTTGTTATTTTTTCTAGGTCACTAAAATAGTTTCTTGGGAGTCTGATTGGTATATCACTAAATAAATGGATTAGTTTAGGTAGTATTGTCATCTTAATTATATTTGCTCAACCTATCCAAAAAAACTTAATATTTTTCCAACTGCTTAGGTCTGACTTTATTTGTGTGAAAAGTGTTTTGTAGTTTTGCTCATATAGTTCCTGACTTTCCCTTGGCAGATAGATTGCCAAATATTTTATACTATCAGTAACTACTTTAAATGGAATTTCTTTGTATCTCTAATTGTTGGATTTTGTTAGTGATATATAAGAATGCTGATGAATTCATTCATACATATACATATGCATATTTGCATATAATGGTAGCATATAATGGTAGCAAAGGAGGGAATAGAAGAAAAAAATAATTTTATATTAAAACTGTATTATAAGTTTAAAAGTGGCATCTAGAGGTAGTTATAATTTCATGTATAGACATCTTTTTGTTTGTCCTGTCTTGTGGCAAAGCTTGTTTTGTTTCACTAAAATACATTTTAAAAATTTTAAGATATGCTTAAACATTTAAAAAAAAAAAAGAAACAGTAAGGGCAGGGCAGGACAGTTCCATATCTGCAACCCATAACAGAAAAGAAGACAAGAAATTGATATGTAGAAGCATTTGAGTTGCTTATTTTTAAATTAGAATCATAAAATCACATATAAATGGAAAGAACTCCACAGGACAAAGAATATAAAACAATAGCCAAAAAAATAAATACATTATATGCTATGCCTGTCAAAAGGACATCTAACCTTTTTTTAAAGACCTCCATAAAAGGGAAGATTCTGTGTTCTTCCTTTTCTTTCTACAGAGATAAATATGCCTATTTTCAAATTTTATCCAGTGTTCTCAGTCTGCTTCTTGGCTCCTTGCAGAACAAAATCCTATTCCTCTCCCAGAAAACTTCCCTTTGTGAATTTTTTTTTGCATGTTTTCTCTTCATTAGATCAAGTAACTCTAGATCCTTCAGCTTATCCACATAAATCCTTCACAATCCTGGTTGCTCTTCTTTGTATCCACTCCAGAATGACAATTCTTTACAAATGGTGATGTCCAAAACTAAACACACAATTTCAGATGATGGTTTACTATGGTCAAGGACAAATAAAGGAAGACTTCTTTCTTATTGGAAGCTATGACTCCCAATACAGATTGCATTTTTATGTCATCCATATCACTGTTAACTCATAATGAGATTACTATCTACTAAAACCCTCAGATCATTTTAAAATGAATTAGAGTTTTGTATGCATGGAGAATCTATGGGCTGGTGCATTTTCCTCTTTTATATATGCTGCAGATAAACATAGCTGGTAGTTGATGTGTTCAGTCTTCAAGTATTTGGTGAGCCTGTGTTGTTAAGACTCCCCTGAGATAGCTGAGGGTTATATACATGAAAGGACACTGCTCTGAGACTTTCTCTATCATCCTTAAAAGTGTTATGGGAGTATCAAGCGATAATAGTTTTGCATTCAGACATACATGTTTTATAACCCCTCAAATCTGTGACATTCTATAGTCCATCCCAACTGACCTTATATTTTAAATTCCTGCCCTATAATCCATGTGGCATTGAAAAGGAAAAAAAGCTCATTGGAGCATGTGGTCCTGGGTAACAATATTGTGGATAAAAGATTTATTTGGGATTAAATGGCAATATTCAGTCTAGGAGATTGTTTTTAGAAATAATGAAGTCAATTTTTCTCCTAACATCTAAGGGTAGAGATATAATGACTAAAAAAATCAAAACAAGTCTGAGTAAAAGAGACAATTTCTAGTCAGATAATCACTATGAGAATTCTAGAAGAAGTCCACCTCAGAATTAAAATGAAAACTGAAGTCATTTAGTCCAACCTATACCTAAATAAGATTTCACCGAACATGACTCATGAAAAATATGATGTGGCTATGAAAACCACAAAAACTACATCATTAGGCAAACAGCATAATTTTATTAAAATTTTGCTATGAGACAGACACTGTGCTAAATTCTGGGGATACAAAAACAAGAATGAAGATGGGTGAAACAGGGAGTAGGAAGATAAGTACAAAGGCATGGTGACAGAGTCTGAAAAGTCAGAGACATAGACAGAAAGAGAACAAAGTGTTACAAACCTGAGCTATTTACCAAAATGGGGAATTTCCCCAAAGAAACTCACTTATGGGAAAAGGAGAGTGGAATGGGTATATTGTATTTGAGGGTGAAAAGATGCTGGATACTGTATCAAGACTATGAAATTCACAGTCAGCAATGTAGGAGTCCAGCTCCATTGAATGTGGAGAGTGTGGTAATGAAACACATAAGCCAGGAGGAAACTTTCAGAACAGCTCTGTTTATTGATCTGAGAGCCAGGATTTACATATTAATATTCCTTGCATTGTAAATTACATAATGATATGCAATAACACTAAACTTTTTCAGGCTATTTAGTGTACATTCCAAGGTTAAAGGTATACATCATTTCCAACATTCCAGCTTGACATTAACATTAAACAGTAACTGGCAATAATAATCTCCTTATCTGTCATAAATTGGAGCAGTAAAGCAGTTGGCAGTAAAAACTGCTTATCATAATAGTTGTAAATTGTATAGCTTGTGATGACTTGTCCAATTACATGCATTGTCTACTAAGGCATCTTAAATTTATCTCAAGCATGTCTCTCAGCACTGTCAGGGAGCCAGTGCTTTGAATTGTGCACCCTTACAGAGAACAGGCCTCAAGTAAAACCTGAACCAGATTTTTCCTGTATCTGGACTTATTCAATAGCGACCCTCTCTGTCTCCCCTTTGTTATTCATAAACTGAAGCCTATGAACTTCAGTTTTCATAAATGAAAATGATTGTAAAACATGTCCCAAAGCACAAAGAGGTAAGCCAATAAGTATAAGAATGATAAATGCAAGAACAAAATGCAAAAGCATAGAAGTCAGATTATTTACAGTATTTATAAGTGCTTCTTTGGTTACAGACTCCTTCTTCCTCCATAGATCTTAGAGGTAAATTATCCTATCTTTTTCTGATTTGTTTATAATATCATTATGTCTAGATCATGAACCCATTTTGTATCTATACAATTTGGTATATGATGTTAGGTATAGATCAATGCCTAGTTTCTACCATACTAGTTTACAATTTTCCCAGAAGTTTTTGTCAAATAGTAAATTCTTATCCCAAAAGGTGGGTTTTTTGGGTTTGTCAAAAACTAGATAGCTATAGTCATTGACTATTATGTTCTGTGAACCTAACCTATTCCACTGATCAACTACTCTATTTCTTAGCCAGTACTAAATGGTTTTGATGACTGTTGCTTTATACTGTTGCTTTATAATATAATTTTAGATCTGGTACAGATAGGCCACCTTCATTAATTTTTTTTTCATTAATTCCCTTGAAATTCTTGACCTTTTGTTCTTCCAAATGAATTTTGCTGTTTTTTCTATGTCAGTAAAATAGTTTCTTGGGATTTTGATTGGTATAGCACTAAATAAATAGATTAGTTTAGGTAGTATTGCCAGCTTTACTATATTTGCTTGACCTATCCAAGAGCACTTGATATTTTTCCAGTTGTTTAGATCTGATTTTATTTTTGTGGAAAGTGTTTTGTAGTTTTGCTCATACAGTTCCTGATTTTCCCTTGGCAGATAGATTCCCAAATATTTGATACTAATGACAGAAGCGGAGCCAATATAGTAGAGAGGACATACGCATTTTCCTGAGCTCTGCTTTACCCTCAAGCTATTTTAACAAAATTCAGCTGCTGAATTAGTGCTTAACTATAAGAATATTGGGAATACAATCCCAGGAATATTGGGAATACAAAATATTACCAAGAGAAGATAATCTCGAAATTTGCCAGAAAAGGTCTGTTTTGCTCACACATGGGGATGGAATAGGACTAGACCAGATTCAGGCAGATAGTGAGAGCATGGGAAACAGCTCATCCTGAGCAGACCAGACTGGGGCAGGGTGTGGTCTCTGCTAGCCAAAAATTTGTGGGGAAAACTTTACCACAGTGTCAGCTACTCTGCCCTGGAGCAAGCCAGTAAATCAGGAGAGAAGCTATGAAAACAAAGGGTAAAGACTATAATCCCCAAACACTAGAGTCTCTCAGGACCTGGCCACACCCACCTGTCACCTGGAGTGACTCAACCCGATCCAAGTGCAGCCACAGTTGCTATTCCCAGCATAGCCACAGTTGTGGTTCCCAGTGTAGATAGTGCCTTTCTGCTGTGACTGATTTCAGGAAAACTGCTAATCCCAACACAGCCAGTGAGTGCTGTCTGACTGCACCTTCACTGCCACTTCCTGTTGTCTGTAGAAGCAGCTTGGAAATACCCCACTGCCCCCCATAAGCAGACAGTAGCTTTTTTGTTTAATGAGCAAAAAGGCAAAGTGGGCGCTAACTATGGATAGCTTCTATACTAAAAGAGAGCAGACTTCAAACCCAGAGTAGAATAAAAAAAGTTTGTCTCTAGATCCAAAGATGAACACAATCTGGTCCCCACCACACAAGGCTTTCATAGCAGAAATTAAAATGGATCTTAAAAGACAGCTAGAAAAAAAATTGGGGAAAGGAAAGGAAAGTTTTGCAAGAGGGTCAGGATAAGGCATATAACTCATTAAAAGATAGAGTGGAAAAAGAAAACAACTCCTTGAGAAACAATTTCTGAACTGGAAAAGATAAACAACTTGCAGGAAAATAAAATTTGTGAATTAGAAAAGGTAAACAATTACAAGGAAAACAGAATTTGTGAATTGGAAAAAGAAAATAATTATTTTTTAAAATGGAAAAATGGAAAAAAATCTATAGAACAAAACAACTCATTTAAAAACTCAATTGGACAATTACAAAAAGAAATAAAAAAGTAAATGAAGAAAATGATTCATTAAAAATCAGAATTGAACAAATGGAAATGAATCAGAATTTATTGATCACCTACTGAAAAAGATCCCAAAATCAAAACTCCAAAAAATGTTGTGGCTAAATTCCAGAACTATCAGACCAAGGAAAAAATACTACAAGCAGCCAGAACAAAACAATTCAAATACTGAGGAGTCACAATAAGGATCACTCAGGATCTAGCAGCATGCACATTAAAGGATCAAAGACCCTGGAATCTGATATTCCAAAAGGCAAAAAAACTTGTTATACCCCCAAGTATACTGTATTTCTATTAGGGTATACATAAAGAGCACATATATAATTTGGTTTTACTGCTATAATATAAAAATGGGTCTAGAGGTAGGAAAAATTTTTACCAGAAAAAGGGAAAAGTGGAGGTAAAAAGAGGGAAATTATATCTCACAAAGAGGCAAAGGAAAACTACTATATCTTAGGGTAAGAAGGGAGGGGATGAATATAGTGTCAATCTTACTCTCATCAGAACTGGCTCAAAGAGAAAATATTAGACATATTTGGTTTACATAAAAATTTCTCCCACCTCATTGACAAGTGGGAGGAGAAAAGCAAAAAGGGAAGGGATAGGTTAAATAGAAGGGAATACAGCAATAGTAAGGAAAAGGTTTAAGAAAGGGGAGGGATTTTAAGGGGGAGGGAGGGATTCTAAAGAGGGAGGGTTGCATGAGGCAAGTGGTCCTCATAAGTTTAATACTGGGGAGGAGGGTAAGAAGGAAAGAAAAGATAAAAGCATAATTTGGGAATAATAAGATGGCAGAAAATACAGAATTAGTAATTTTACCCATAAATGTGAATGGTTAAACTCCTCCATAAAGTGGAAGCAGATAAAAGACTGAATTAAAAGCCAGAACTCTACAATATGTTTTTTTTACAGGAAATACATTTGAAGCAGGGTGATACATACAGAGTAAAGGTAAAAGTCTGGAGCAGAATCTACTATGCTTCAGATGAAGTCAAAAAAGCAGTATCTTAGATCAAGCAAAAGCAAAAATTGATCTAATTAAAAGAGATAAGAAAAGAGACACTATATCTAGCTAAATGGTAGCATAGATAATGAAGCAATATCAATACTAAACATGTATGTACCAAATGGTATAGCATCTAAATTCCTAAAGGAGAAGTTAAGAGAGCTGCAAAAAGAAATAAACAGCAAAACTATAATGGTGGGAGATCTCAACCTTGCACTCTAAGATCTAGATAAATCAAACCACAAAATAAATAAGAAAGAAGTTAAAGAGGTAAATAGAACACTAGAAAAGATAGGTATGAGAGATCTTTGGAGAAAACTAAATGAAAACAGAAAGAAGTACACTTTCTTCTCAGCGGTTCATGGAATCTATTAAAAAATTGACCTTATATTAGGACATAAAAACCTCAAATTCAAATGCAGGAAGGCAGAAATAGTAAATGTGTCCTTTTCATATCACGATGTAATAAAAATTACATTCAATAAAAAGCAAGGGGAAAATAGACCAAAAAGTTATTGGAAACTAAATAATCTCATTCTAAAGAATGAATGGATGAAACAGCAAATCATAGACACAATTAATAATTTCACCCAAGAGAATGACAATAATGAGATGTCCTACCAAAATATGAGGGATGTAGCCAAGGCAGTAATAAGGGGAAATTTTCTATTTCTAGAGTTTTCTTGCATAAAATAGAGAAAGAGAAAATCAATGAATTAAGCTTGCAACTAAAAAAGCTGGAAAAAGAGCAAATTTAAAAATCCTAATCAAACAATAAACTTGAAATTCTAAAAGTAAAAGGAGAATTTAATAAAAATGAAAGTAAAAAACCTATTGAATTAATAAATAAAACTAAGAGTTGGTTTTATGAAAAAAAAAAACAACAAAATAGATAAACCCTTGGTAAATTGGATTAGAAAAAGGAAAATCAAATTGTTAGTCTTAAAAATGAAAAGGGAGAAATTTCCAGTAATGAAGAGGAAATTATAGAAATAATTAGGAGTTACTTTGCCCAACTTTATGCCAACAAATTTGATAACCTAAATGAAATGGCTGAATACCTTCAAAAATATAGGTTGCCCAGATTAACAGAGGAAGAAGTACATTGGTTATATACTCCCATTTTAGACAAAGAAATAGAACAAGCTATTAATCAACTTCCTAAGAAAAAATCCCCAGGACCAGATGGATTTATATGTGAATTCTACCAAACATTTAAAGAACAATTACCTCTAAAATGACACAAACATGATACTGATACCTAAATCAGGTAGGATGAACACAGAGAAAGAAAATTATAGACCAATCTCCCTAATAAACATTGATGCAAAAATCTTAAATAAAATATTAGCAAAAAGGTTACAGAAAGTCATCTCCAGGATAATAAACCATGACCAACTAGGATTTATACAAGGCATGCAGGGCTAGTTCAATATTAGGGAAAATGTTAGCATAATTGACTACATCAATAACCAAATTAACAAAAACCATATGATCATCTCCATAGATGCAGAAAAAGCATTTGATAAAATCCAATATTCATTCCTATTAAAACACTGGAG
This sequence comes from Antechinus flavipes, assembly GCF_016432865.1. NCBI lineage: Eukaryota > Metazoa > Chordata > Mammalia > Dasyuromorphia > Dasyuridae > Antechinus > Antechinus flavipes. The sequence goes on along the minus strand of NC_067398.1, from coordinate 664,738,264 downwards.
AGTATAGGAATAAATGGATTTTTTATTAAAATAGTCAGTAGCATCTATTTAAAACCATCAGTAAGCATTTTATGTAATGGGGATAAACTGGAACTAATACCAATAAGATCAGGAGTGAAACAAGGTTGTATCACCATTATTATACAATATTGTATTAGAAAAGCTAGCTTCAGCAATAGGAGGCAAGAAAGAGATTAAAGGAATTAGAGTAAGTAATGAGGAAGCCAAATTAGCACTCTTTGCAGATAAAACGATGGTATACTTAGAGAATCCCAGAGATTCCACTAAAAAGCTATTAGAAATAATCCAAAACTTTAGCAAAAAGTTGCAGGATACAAAATGAATCCACATAAATCCTCAGCATTTTTATACATCACCAACAAATTTCAACAGCAAGAGCTACAAAGAGAAATTCCATTTAAAATAATTGTTAATAGTATAAAATATTTGGGAATCTATCTGCCAAGGGAAAGTCAGGAACTATATGAACAAAACTACAAAACACTTTACACACAAATAAAGTCAGATCTAAACAATTGGAAAAATATTAAGTGCTCCTGTATAGGTCTAGTGAATATAATAAAGACATCAATACTACCTAAATTAAACAATCTATTTATTGCTATGCCAATCAGACTCCAAAAAAACTATTTTAATGACCTAGAAAAAATAATAACAGAATTCATCTGGAAGAACAAAAGCAAAAATTTCAAGGACTAAAGAACAAAAAAATCAAATGAAGATGGCCTAGCTGTACCTGATCTAAAATTATATTACAAAGGAGCAGTTACCAAAACCACTTGGCACTGACTAAGAAATAGACTAATTGATCAGTGGAATAGGTTAGGTTAAAAGGACAAAACAGCCAATAACTTTAATAATCTAGTGTTTGACAAAAACAAAGACTCCAGATTTTGGGATAAGAACTCACTGTCTGACAAAAATTGCTGGGAAAATTGGAAATTAGTATGGTAGAAACTAGGAATTGACCCACACTTAATACCTTACACCAAGATAAGGTCAAAATGGGCTCATGACCTAGGCATAAAGAATGAGATTATAAATAAATTGGAAGAGCACAGGATAGTTTACCTCTCAGATCTGTGGAAGAGGAAGGAATTTATGACCAAAGAAGTATTAGAGATAATTATTGATCACAAAATAGAAAAACTTTGATTATATCAAATTGAAAATTTTTTATACAAACAAAATTAATGCAGACAAGATTAGAAGGGAAGCAATAAACTGGGAAAACATTTATATAGTCAAAGGTTCTGATAAAGGCCTCATTTCCAAAATATACAGAGAATTGACTCTAATTTGCAAGAAATCAAGCTATTCTCCAATTGATAAATGGTCAAACAATATGAACAGACAATTCTCAGACAAAGAAATTGAAACTCTTTCTGGCCATATGAAAAGATGCTCCAAGTTGTTATAATCAGAGAAATGCAAATTAAGGCAACTCTGAAATACCACTACATACCTGTCAGATTGGCTAGAATGACAGGAAAAGTTAATGTGGAATGCTAAAGGGGATGTGGAGAAACTGGGACACTGATCCATTGTTGATGGAATTGTGAATACATCCAGCCATTCTGGAGAGTGAGTAGCTGAGGAACTCAAATACACTCCAAGTACTGTGCCATAGAATAAGAAAACAACAGAGAGGTGAGATCCACAGGTTGAAAAGGCTTTATACTTGCCCTGAACAGATGGGATTTTCAAAATGGAAGAACAGATCTGGATATAAGAGAAAAGGATCCCTGTGATGGGGAGAATAGCCAACAGTCCAGCTAAAATATAAACCAAGATATAATTGATTAGGGTGTCAGAACAAGAGAGTTTCAGAACCTCAGTAAGATCACAAAAGAAGTGCTGAATAGCATGGTCCGTACAGAAGGAGAGCCTTGTTACCATCAGAGTGTGAAGAAGGGAGTCTAGAAGGCTTATTATCCAAGAAAGCAGCACCAATAGGCCACACAATCTAGGATTCATGATGGCTGAATAGTGCAGAGGATGACAGATAGCCACAAAACGGTCATAGGCCATTGCAGTAAGGAGAAAATTGTCCAAAACCCCCAAAACAGTAAAGAAATACATCTGAGTAAGACAGTCAGCAAAGCTGATAGCCTTGTTTTCTGTCAAGATGCTTACCAACATATTGGGGACTGTGGTCGACACCACACAGAGATCAACAAAGGATAAATTGGAAAGGAAGAAGTACATGGGAGTGTGGAGGTGAAAGTCAGAGACAATGGCCAAAATTATGAGCAGGTTTCCAATCACTGTGACCAAGTACATGCCCAAGAACAGCCCAAAAATGGGCCCCTGCTCTTCTGGTTTTTCAGAAAATCGCAGAAGGATAAATTCAGTGAATTTTGATTCGTTTTCTGGTACTATGAGGCTGACATTGATGCTGGGAAAGAAAAGAAAAAAAAGAATAACATGAACATACAATTGTCCTTGTATATAGAATGGAAAGAACATCACATTTTGACTTAGAATTTCTCAGTTTTTTTTCCTTTTAGTGAAACTTATAATCTTTGTGATCTTGGACAATTTACCATTTATACATACAACTGCAATGCAAGACGAAGTATGTGAACCAAAAGATATCTACAATTCTCTCTGGTTCTTTGAGCCTTTGAAATATGAATGATATCATTTAGAAATGAACATTTTATGAGATTTGAAATTTGCATGAAGCATCAATGACCATTGAGAACTGGGATAAAGAAACAGATAGTATTCCCCAGTGATAAATGGTCAAAGGATATAAATAGGCAATTTGTCAATGAAAAATCAAAACAATTTATACTAATATGAAAAAATGCCCTAAAATGTTATTAAAACAAATGTGAGATATTATTTCATACCTACCTCACTGGCTAAAATAATCAAACAAGACATTGATAAATATAAGAATAAATATATAAAGTATAAATTACTGTTCCAGTTTTTCCACATATGTTCTTAGATAAACATAAGAACATATGTGGAAAAACTGGAACAGTAATTTACTGTTGGTGGAACTATGACTGGCCCTAACATTTTGGAAATTATATGCAAAGTGTTATTAAACTCCTAATGTCATTTGATGCAGCAAAGCACTACTAGTTCTGTTTCCAAAGTTAAATTGGGGAAAAGGAAAAACCTATATGTCCTGAAATATTTATAGCTTTGTTTTATGCCATTTTTTATTGATGTCATTCTTTTTAGTAGGAAAGAATTGGAAATTATATGAATGACCCTCAATTAGGGAATAGAATATATGATGACAAAATAATACTAATTTGCTATAAGAAATAATGACCTCAAGAACCTTTTAAAAAAACATGGATAGACTTGCAGAGAATAATAGTGAAATGGGAAAAAACAAGAAAATCTTGGGTAAAGTAAAAAGAATATTGTTTTAAGAATTTTGTGGGGCTGCTAAATGGCATGGTGGAGAGACCACCGGCCCTAAAGTCAGGAGGACATTATTTCAAATCCAATCTCAGACCTGAAATCCTAGCTGTGTAACCCTGGGCAAGTCACTTAACCCCATTGTCTCAGCGAGAGAGAGAGAGAGAGAGAGAGAGAGAGAGAGAGAGAGAGAGAGAGAGAGTCCAAAGAAAGACCTGATTAATAGAAGAAGGTATACAATGATTTTACACACATTTTTAAGTGTGTGTCAATAAACAAATACACACATATACATATTTGCATTTAATGGTAGTTATCTCTGGGACCAGGAATGGAAGAGAAAAAAATAATGTTATATGATAACTGTATTCTGAATTTTACAAGAATAGCAAGATTTACTTATTAATTTACAATTTCATATATAGTCATCTGTTTTTTCCTCCTATGCTGTGGAAAACCTTGTTTTATTTCATTACTATGGAATAAAATAAATTAAAAAAGGTTTAAACAGAAAAAAATTAAAGAAAGAAAGAGATACTAAGGACAGAACAGGTTTATCCCTACAACTAAGAGTATATAGAGAGAACAAGGTATATGGAATGATTTCAGCCACCCATTTTATAAACTTGAATCATAAAATCACATAATAATAAAAAGGGCCTTACAGGACATAAAGTATCCACAAAAAAATATCCATTCTACACTAAGTCTTTCAAGTGGACATCTCACCTTTCCTTAAAGACCTCCCTGGAAGAGAAAACTCTATTTCCTAAGGCAACTTATTCCACTGTGTTTACTCTCACCTACCTTTCCATTGAGCCAAAATATGCCTAGCTTCAAGTTTTACACAATGCTCTCAGTCTATCTGTGGAGTCCTTACAAAATAAATCCCATTTCTCTCCTATCTAATATCCATTTAAATATGTGAATAGAGCCATTCCATGTTACATATTTTCTCTCTCTTAGACCAAGTAACTCTGATTGCTTCAGCTGTTCAACAAAAGCCCTTTGAAATCCTGGTTGCTCTTCCTTGAATTCTCTCCACAACATTAAGGCTTTAGAAATAGTGGTTTCCAGAACTAAACAGAAAATTTCAAATGATGTCTTACTATGGTCAAGGACAAATAGATGATGACCTCTTTATTATAGAATGTTATGACTCCTTTAATATAGATTAAGTTTTGTCTTCCATGTCACTGCTAACTCATAATAAGTTTGTTATCTATTAGAACTCTCACATCATTCTAAAATGAATTAGAATCTTGTATGCAGGAAGAATCTATGGGCTGATGTATTTTTCTCTTTTTTATATGCTGCAGCTATACAGAGGTGGAAGTAGACGCAATCTTTCAGTATTTGGCATGCCTATGTTGCTAAAGCTCTCCTGAGACAGTTGAGGATTATGTATGAAAAAGCTAGAAACTCTGCTCCATCAGCTTTAAAAGTATTATGGGAGTATCAAACAATAACAGCTTTCAGATGGGACCTATATATGCTACAGTCCATCCCAGCTGAGTGTATGTTTCAAGTTCCTTTCCTATAATTGTCTGTGGCATTGAAAAGGGGAAAAAAATCTCACTGGAATATATGGCTTTGTGCATAGAAGATGTATTCAGGATTAAAGGAGAGTATTCATTTTGGGAAGGCATTTCTCAAATTAGGGAGTCACTTCCCTAATGAATTATGATTGAGAATAAAGTTAATAGAATAAAAACAGATATCTACTATATTCTTTATAATATCTAGAAAAGTCAAGAACAGTCTGAGTAAAAGGGAGAAAAACTAGACATGATATACTATTACAACTCTGAGAATACTGAAAGACTTAATGAACCTCAGAACTGAAATAGACCCCAAATGATATCTAGTCTAACCTGTATCTAAATGAGATTTAGTCCAATGTGACCTATGAAAAATGTGATGTGGCCATGAAAAATGCATACTGGGCTCTTTCTACATCGCATGCATCATAAATTAATTTAAAATTTACTATGTGAAAGACAAAATGCTAAGAACTAAGGATACAAAAGCAAGCAATAAGGATATGGTAGGGAAAGGGGAAGTATTAATCTAAGGGCATGGTGACAGAGCCTGGAGAATCAGAATTATAGACAGGAGTATAACAAAGATGGGTAAACCTGACTGCTTTCCCAAAAAGGAGAATTCCCTGAAAGAAATTATCAATAAGAAAAGAAGGGAGACATGAAGGTATAATATTTAAGAGTGAGAGGGTTCTGAACACTGTGTCAAGACTATGAAATCCAGAGTCAGAGATATTGCAGGGAGAGTAATGGGAAGTAATTTTATAGATGAGAAGTCACAATCTAGCAAGCTCTTATGAGTAAAACATACTACCTCCTGATAGATCCCATTCCACATTTATAAAGTTTTATTTATTAAATTTGCTTGCTGGTTAGTTTTTTGAGATCAAGTCAAAATTTTTCCTTTTGCCATGTCCTCTCTAGGCTGAGGGAAAAAAGTCTATTTGCTCTTGCTAATCTTTCAAAAACTTAAAGATAGATACCACTCCACAAGTAGGAACACAGCACATATCTATTATAAGCAAATACATTGAAATCCCACAGAAAGAATATTTATAGAGATGGAAAAAATGAGTTTCTTCCTTATTTTATTGGTCTTAGTGATAATAGTAACAAGAATAAATCTTCCTGAAGTTGATTGATACTAAGAGAAAAGAATCACCTAGAAAGATTATCCAAGCCAAAAGTCTATGCTAATTCATACTTAGCTTAATCTCTCCTAAAATGCCTTAAGTATTTTTCGAATGCATAGGATATACTCTGGAATTATTCTCTCAACTTATATTCAGAACAGCAAATTCTGTCCCTAGAGGAGAATTTTTCCCCTCAAGGTTCTAGGGAGTAATGCTGAAGAGTTTGAGGATGGATCTTTAATACTTATAAGCTTCCAATAATGTGATTGAGCTATTAATTTTGAGTTGATATCAATTAGACAGACTTCACTGTTGCTAGGGGAAATGATTTCTAAAGCTGAATAATACAAACAGTTTGTATAAAATAGCATAACCATACAAAAAATAGCAATGATATCATCTCCCACAAGGTCAAAGATCATCCAAGAGAAAATGGGATGAAACCTGGTACCAGTCACTTTCTGAATAAGAATAGTTCCTCATGGTATAATTTAAGAAATGATGGTTACTTTTCATAAGCTAATTTTTGTGGCTGTAAACTCAGCAAAATCTGAGTATGCAGAGCAATGGGGATAAGAATTGAAAGCAGAAAGGAAGGAGAGTGAAAAAGATGAATTAATGGAGTCAGAAGAAATAAATCGGAATTTCAGATCACCTAGTCTAACCCTTATCAGAAGCAGAAATAGAGAAGAAAAAAAGTCTAAGTGGAAGAGATAGCTAACAGATGACAAAATCAATAAAATTACATTGAGATATTAGAGAGAAGACAATAGGAAATTATGTGTGTCAGAGACAATTGCTCCTGCTGAATTTGAGAAAATCTAAGGAATGTACATATACAGTGCAGTGGATCTTTCATACATCATATAATAATGTCTCTAAATGGGACAACCAGATATATTTGTGCAAGAATGAACTATATTCTAAATACTAGAGTCTTTCTGACATTCTTGCTAGAAATTCTAACCCAATTTTGAAAACCCTCTGTTTTTACAACCTTTGGAGCATAAGAATAGGATGTAGTTAACCCATCAGTGCTACTATAGTAGGATGTTGGTCCACCACCTTCCCCCTGCCCTCATCCATTCTCCCTGACACTGTTACTTGTGCCCTGAATGCCCCTCATAGATTCTATAGAGCCCTTTGAGAGCTCTATAGAATCACAGGAGTCTTCAATGATATATATGAATCTAGCCATATAACTTTTTTATGGGATTAGGGACATAACCCCTCTGTCTTCCCACTGGTACATCTGAAACTTACCTCTGGTTAAAGATTGTCCCTGATATTTGGGTTATACTTGGATGAGATGGAATGGACCACAGCAGTTTCATATCTCTGCTCTTCTGGCAAAAACAAAAATTTATCATTTTGAAATTATTTAAGTCCATTAAAAAATTCCACAAATATGATCTCATAAGACTCTCTCTCTGCGTCTCTCTGTCTTTCTCTCTCTTTCACACACACACACACACACACACACACACACACACACACACCATGAAAGCAATAAGAAATATTTGGTTCCTACTTTATGGTTCAGGGACCAAGAATGTATATTATTAGATCAAGATCTTTTTGGCAAAAATGGAATCTAAACATGACTCAGAGTTTGGGTTTATTCTATTTTCTTTTGCCTTTCTTCCAAACTGGACTATACTCTGGGCTTTCCAAAAAACTCTGAAGCAGGTCAGGTTTTCTTGTTCTCTTGACTTGTTGAGGCAGTAAATTCATCTTGTTTTGGGAGAATCTCTGTGTTTCTGAGCAAGGCTACTTCTCTGTTCTCTTACTTCCCACTTCTTTTACTCTCGCCCTTCCCAAAATTTCTTACCTCCAATAACTTAATCAAAATAAACTAAGGGACAGCTTTGACTGACTATCTGTGGGAAAGAAGGACAAAAAAGGCAGATATCTTGAATTCAAGAAAAAGTAAAGAGTTTCAAGCAGTTAGGCTGCTATCTCTGGGAGTTACGCACAGACTCCCTCCCTGCTTAAGTGAACTTGTATCTGATCCCATGCAGCAAGAGGAAGAATATTTGAAATTTCTAGTGCCTATGCATCTCAATCCCCCAAAGTCTTCATTAGAAAAAAATCATATAATTGTATTTCCTCTCCTTGAACAATTGAACTCTCTATGGGGCATGAAAGGATTACAGAAAGTGTCCTAACATTGAGAGCTGACCAGCATCATAAATGAAGTTAACAAACCCTGGAGATCTTGAGCAGGAAAGTAACACAGAAGCTCTTCAGTCTAATCAGAATCATATTATATGTTCCCGATGAAGAATCCACTGTTTTCTAAGGCAATTATTTCTGTTACTGTAATGTAACTTAATTGCAAAAAAGTTTTTGCTTCTGTTGAGGTTGAATCAACCTGCTTATAGTTTACTCCCATTGTTTTCCATAGGATCTTCTGAAATCCAGTGGAACAAGTCCAATCACTTTCATAAGAGATCATTTCAAACCCATGCAGTCACCTTTCATGTCCAAATAAACTCTTCTCTTCTCTAGGAAAACCATGTCGTTTCTTTACTTGGCCTTCCTTCATATTTTCTTTATGATTTGCCTTTCCAAACCAAATCTAAAACAAGACATTTATTGCTATTTAATTTCATTTAGTTAAGTTTGGCTCAAGATTACAAAAGATTTTTTGATTATACATGTGTAGTCATAGAAAATATATTTTCATTTTAATCATGATATAAAAGAAAATAACCCCCCCCAGAAACCCTAGGAAAGATAAATTTTTAAAGAATGGTTCGATCTTGGTTCACACTTCATCAGTGTTATCAAAGATAATATTTGTCATCAAAAGTCCTTCACAGTTGTTAAAAGTTCTTTAAAAAACACCTATATGTTTAAAGAAAAGCTAAATAATGAATATTTACTAAACTAATCTAAGTTGTTCAATGTCTATTTAATTCAATGCATATCCATTCATAAAATATCAATAATTTTTTTAGTTATTCCGAAGTATCACTGTGGTAGGTAGATTTTGATTAGAAAGATTTGGGTTTCAACACAGTTTGTGGTACTTATTCTGCTGGAGCCTCACTTTCTAAATGAATAGAATAATGATAATAAACCCTATATTACATATTTTAGAGATGAACTAAAATATTACACATGAAGGGAATTAAAAGCCTAAATCCCTATATGCATAATTTATTGTTATTGTTTCTTTTTGTTATTATTCCTATAATTATATGATGTCATTCAAAGAGCCCGCAAATTACCAAAATTGGTTGGTTGTTGTATCTCATTCTTGAAGAAAAGCAAAATGCCATCATTATGTTTGAGTCACGTTTCAGTCTATCTAACTGTGACTAATAAGAAAAATATGCTTTGTCACAGTTTGGGCACAAATAGTTCACATAAACTTTGGGATAGATTCTCAAACTGCACATGTTACATTGCTTCTGGGCTATTTTTACTGTGCTTTGCTCATAAAGGACAGCATCTTCTATATTGATAGCATATCTGGCTGAACAATATTTTACCATTGTCTCCCATGTAATACAATGAAGTCTAAAATTCTTGAGAGACCTTGAGAGTGTCCTTGGATTGATCTTTCTAATAACCACATAAGTGCTTGCCCTGCATGAGTTCCCCATAAAATAGTCTTTTTGGTAAACATATGTTTAGTATTCAAACAATGTTGCAAGACAAATAGAGGTGTGCTCTCTGTAGTAGAGTTTAAATGCTGGGTAGTTTAATTCGAGAAAGGACCTCAGTGTTTGGTGCCTCATCTTTTCAGGTGATCTTTCAAATCATCCTAATTAAATTCAAATGGATGTAATTCCGTTACCTGGCATGGTGCTGGTAAACTGTACAGGTTTCACTGTACAAATGAGATCAGCACAAAAGATTTATAGTCTTTCAGTTTGGTAATACCTTTCTTCTCCCACTCTTTAGAGACTTTCAAATATTGAGCTAGATCTGGCAATGCTTGCATGAACATCATTATCAAGGTACACATACCTGGAAATTATACTACAAAAATAAGCAAACTTACTCATTTCCTTTTTTTAAAGCTTTTAAAGCTTCTCCTTCTGTGTAAACAATAGTTCCAAAAATGGATAGTGTTGTACAGGATATGGAGTACATTTTTTTTCTTTGTGTTAATTTTTTTAAAATACTTTCTTTTTTTTAATTTAATAACTTTTTATTGCAGAATCCATGCCAGGGTAATTTTTTACATTATCCCTTGCACTCACTTCTGTTCTGATTTTTCCCTTCCCTCCCTCAACCCCACTCCCCCAGATGGCAAGCAGTCCTATACATGTTAAATAGGTTACAGTATATCCTAGATACAATATATGTGTGCAGAACCGAGCAGTTCTCTTGAGGCACAGGGAGAATTGGATTCAGAAGGTATAAATAATCCGGGAAGAAAAACAAAAATGCTATGTTAATTGTTAAGCCAAAATTAGCACAAGCAGAAGAGATCTATATTTTGCTGGATCTCAGATTTGGAGGCTGCATTAAATGCTCAATCTTCTACAAACAAAAAGTTATGCACTAGCCCTCCTTAGTTTAATCTCTAGCCTTTTAAAGTTAAAGAATTTGTCATTAGTGGGATGTCTAACCTTGATGCCAAGTTTGTCTGCATTAAAAGCATTTGACAATATAGCTGAAAATATGATGCTAAAAAGCATAGAAACAAGAATACAATCTTGTTTCACTCATTGTCCATTTTCTAGAATCCCAGGAGAGCATGCCATCATGAAATTGAGAAAAATACTGATGAAGTATTCTGGACAAACAAATTTTGACATAATTTTTCATAAACAATCTGGAATATTTCAGTGAACATTTGTATGAGCAAGGGATCCCCATCTTATAAATCTCAACTGGAATGTCATCACCATCCTGCATTTCTCTAAGTTTTATTTCTATTTTACTTTTGATGAAACTAAATGTTCCCTTCTTCAACATGTATGAATTATCCTGCTAGTACAACATGGGAGTTCTCATTGCTTATTTAGCAACTTCTGAATTTCTCCATCATTTTTCTCAAATCAGACTTGATTTTTACAAGCATTCTGACCCAGATGAGCAAATGCTGAAATGAAGGTGTTTGCCTTAATTCTTCTAGTAGTCTTATTTGCACTGGGGCTGCAACTGCAATTGAATGTGAATATTTATTGTACTAAATATCAATGTTGGTCATGAAGGTGTATCCATGAAATTTTATTGCATTTAGATAAATGTAAGACAGTGGTGATTAGAAAGAAGGTAATGAGTTGCGTTAGTCATAAATACTTAACTGACCATTTCTATTGATATTACCAACTGCATTCCTCCCAAGGATTTCATTAACTCCTTCTACTACATTTACTCTCAAAACAATTTATTACTGTAACTGCATACTGTTTTCTTCACACATCCTTATTTCATGCAAGTTTTCCCATGTTTTCCTAAATTTTCCTGTTCATCAGGAAAATGTCTTTTTTTTTCAATTTCCTTTTTATTTATTTATTTATTTATGTTTTTGTCTTTTTATTGACAGAATTTATGCATAGGTAATTTTTCAACATTGTTCCTTGCACTCACTCCTGTTCCAACTTTTCCTTTCCTTCCCTTTACCCCCTGCCCTAGATGGTAGGCAGTCTCATGCATGTTAAATATGTTAAAGTATATGTTAAATGCAATATATGTGTATATCTTTGTACAGTTCTCTTGTTGCACAAGAAAAGTCAGATTCAGAAAGTTAAAAATAACTTGGGATGAAAAACAAAAATGCAAGCAATTCAAATTCATTTCCCAGTGTTCTTTTGGTAGCTGGTTCTATTACTTACTAATCATTTGAAACTGATTTGGATCCTCTCATTTTTGAAGAAAGCCACTTCCATCAGAATTGATTCTCATATAGTATTGTTGTTGAAGTGTATAATGATCTCCTGGTTCTGCTCATTTCACTTAGTATCAGTTTATATAAGTCTCTCCGAGACTCTCTGTATTCATCCTGCTAGTCATTTCTTACACAACAATAATATTCTATAATTTATATACCACAATTTACCCAGCTATTCTCCAACTGTTGGGCATCCATTCAATTTCTAGTTTCTAGCCACTGTAGTGGCTACCTTTTTGTAAAAAGGGCTACCATAAACATTTTTGCACATATAGTTCCCTTTCCCTTCTTTAACGTCTCTTTGGGATATAAGAAACACTGCTGGATCAAAGGGTATGCACAGTTTGATAACTTTTTGAGCATAATTCCAAATTGCTCTCCAGAAAGGTTGGATCCATTCACAACTCCACCAACAATGCATCAATGTCCCAGTTTTTCCACATCCCCTCCAACATTTGTCATTATCTTTTCCTGTCATCATAGCCAAGATATGTGTGTAGTGTTATCTCAGTTGTCTTAATTTGCATTTCTCTGATCAATGTTGATTTGGAACACTCTTTCATATGAGTAGAAATAGTTTCAATTTCATCATCTGAAAATTGTCTGTTCATATTCTTTGACCATTTGGAGAATGGCTTGATTTCTTATAAATTAGAGTCGATTCTCTATATATTTTGCAAATGAGGTTTTTATCAGAACCTTTAACTGTAAAAATGTTTTCCCAGATTATTGCATCCCTTCTAATCTTGTCTGCATTAGTTTTGTTTGTACAAAAGCTTTTTAACTCGATATAATCAAATTTTTCTATTTTGTGATCAATAATGATCTTTAGTTCTTCTTTGGTCACAAATTCCTTCCTCCTCCACAAGTCTGAGAGTTAAACTATCCTATGTTCTTCTAATTTATTTATAATCTGGTTCTTTATGCCTAAAACATGAACCCATTTTGATCTTATCTTGGTGTACGGTGTTAAGTGTGGGTCCATACCTAATTTATGTCATACTGATTTTCAGTTTTCCCAGCAGTTTTTGTCAAATAGTGAATTCTTATCACAAAAGTTAGGATCTTTGGGTTTGTCAAGCACTAGATTTCTATGTATTATTGACTGTTTTGTCCTGTGAATTTAACCTATTCCACTGATCAACTAGTCTATTCCTTAGCCAATACCAAATGGTCTTGATGACGCCTGCTTTTTAATATAGTTTTAGAACAGGTACAGCTAGGCCACCTTTATTTGATGTTTTTCATTAGTTCCCTTGAAATTCTTGACCTTTTGTTCTTCCAGATGAATTTTGTTGTTATTTTTCCTAGGTCATTAAAATAGTTTCTTGGGAGTCTGATTGATATATCATTAAATAGATTAGTTTAGGAAGTATTGCCATCTTTATTATATTTGCTCGGCCTATCTAAGAGCACTTAACAATTTTCCAATTGTTTAGATCTGACTTTATTTGTGTGAAAAGTGTTTTGTAATTTTGCTCATAGTGAGCAAACTTTCCTTTAGCACATAGATTCCCAAATATTTTATACTATCGACAGTTATTTTAAATGGAATTTCTCTTTGTATCTATTGCTGTTGGATTTGGTTGGTGATGTATAAAAATGCTGAGGATTTATGTAGATTTATACTGTATCCTGCAACTTTGCTAAAGTTTTGGATTCTTTCTAGTAGCTTTTTAGTAGAATCTCTGGGGTTCTCTAGGTATGCCATCATATCATCTGCAAAAAGTGATAATTTGATTTCCTCATTACCTACTCTAATTTCTTTAACCTCTTTTTCATCTTTTATTGCCAAATCTAGCATTGCTAATACAATATTGAATAGCAATGGTGATAGAGGGCAACCTTGCTTCACTCCAGATTTTACTGGGTTTCAGTTTCACTCCTGATCTTATTGGGAATGGTTCCAGTTTATACCCATTACATATGATGATTACTGATGGTTTTAAATAGATGCTCCTGACTATTTTAAGGAAAACTCCATTTATTCCTATACTCTCAAGTGTTTTTAATAGGAATGAATGTTGGATTTTATCAAATGTTTTTTCTGCATCTATTGAGATGATCATAAGGTTTTTGTTAATTTTATGCCCAGACTATGGTGAACTTGGAAAGACAAGGTCCTTCTTGGCAGAGGAATTCTAGAGAAACTCGTCGATGTTTTCAGTGCGGAAAAATTGGACATTTGAGAGCTCATTGTAGATATGGAGATAGAGTGAGAAGACAGGGTGAGAGAAAACCCAAAACCCCATGTCCAAAATGTAACCGAGGCTTTCATTGGGCCTCTAAATGTATATTGACCCAGAGGAATGAGAGGCAGGGCCCAGCTCTAAAGTATCAATCAAAGGACAGGTGGGGCATGATAGCAGCTGAGGTTACACCCAGAGAGACTTTAGAAATTCAGAACTCTGATGTCATCAACCAACAGAAAAGCAATCAGGATTACAGTTGGGAAGAATACAGGCCTTTTAAGACAACAAGACAATATCCAATGCAAACAGCTCCAATGTAATTACCAGATGATGAGGAGAAATCCCAAATTTGGTAAATAGAAGGGAATTAGATTAACTGCTTGGGGAAGAGGATCTGCTTATATTTCCACTGATGAAGAAAGAATCAGATGGCTGACAATGAGACTGTCAAAAGGACTCTTAAAATCTTCAGAAATCTTTGAATTTCCTAACACAAGATGAAACTATTTCAGTTCCTGAAAAACCAGCAAGAATCATTGGGTTCCTTAAGATGAAAAATTGTTGATGAGACTTTTTGCAGTACTTCAGAGCTTACAGGAACTATTGGATTCCTGGCACATGAACTAATGGACAATGGAATCCTATTGGACTGTTTCTAGGACTTATGGACATGTGTAAATTTTCAGGATGATTCATGTTATTTGTTACATTACTACTAGCCTGTGTTATATTGCTATGTGCTTATGTAAATTATGTATAATGCCTCCCATATTGATGGATTTATGTATACCATGTATATCTGTTACAAAGTTCTGGCCTATATTGATGGATTTATGTGTACCCCCTCAGAAACCCCCTATGTTTTAAAACAAAAGAAAGGGGGAGATGTTGGAATCCTTACTAACTGCTAACTAATTAGAGTTGATCTAATCTTACAAGAAGATGTTTTGAGCAGAACCTGAAACAAGGTACTAAGTAGAACTACCCATAATCCCTCTCTCTGGAAGGAGCATAAATAGGCCAATGGGCCAGTCGGAGAGTTCTAGAGAGGAAGACGCTACAAGTCGAGATTTCACCGAGTGAAGACTGGAGCTGGCTGGAGGCTGAAGAAAGCAAAAGCAGAGGCAGAGGCTGAAGGACCAGACCTTTGGATTTGGTGACATTCGGAGAGAGCTCTTGGAACCAAGCAGAGAGATAGGCCTCTAAGCTAACCGGGCTATATTGGGATAATAAAAGATCTGAACTTTTATCACCTGGCTGCTTTTTGAGAAGAAAAAGCTCACCACACAATCATGCTAATATTTTTCTTAATATTGAACTAGCCCTGCATTCCTGGTAAAAATCCTAGTTGGTCATGGTGTATTATCCTGCAGATGATTTTCTGTAATCTTTTTGCTAATATTTTATTTAACATTTTTGGACCAATATTCATTAGGGAGATTGGTCTATAAATTTATATTAAGGGCACCTGCTCATATGTGGGTGAGAATGAAACTGAGCTGTGAAAGTGAGAAGCACCACACTCTTTAAGCTCATCAGCACTGTACTTAACTCCTTTCTTGTCCAACTCTCCATGCCTTTCAGCTGTTTTGTCAGTACCATTCCCCCCCCCCCTCCGCTCTTTTTCCTCACACTCCCTTGTCTGGCTGTCCACATTAAAATCTTTTCTTGTTTTAGAACTTGTGGGCTCTTTTAAAGCCAATTGTATTATGTTATACATAAGGAATGTTTCTTCAGGAATTGAATCAGGACCCTTAGCTTCGTAATATTCAATTAGTTGCTCTCTCATAGTTTCCACATATCTGGCTCTAATTTTTCTTCCTCAGAGAGCCAATGAGCCATGCATTCTAATATTTCCAAGAGTCCAATGATCTGCTTCCAAGTTACCAACAAACCTTGCTTCTTTATTAACATAACTATGCATGCTACATACTTCCCTTGGGGTGGGGGAGGCTCTTTCTTAGTATTTGCTCTCTTTCAGCTGAAAAAGGAAAGTGACTAGTTTAGCCCTTACCAAAGTTTCCTGCTTGTCTTATTTTTGTACTCTATTTCTGGATCACAGGGACTTCTCCACTGAACTTACTGATCACATCAGTCAAACTGCTGAGTATAGATCCTTACATCCAGAGCCTCACATCTAGGGCCCCACATTTGGACTCCAAAATGTAATGTCCAGGCTAGCTTTCTCAAGGCTCTCTGGATGGGTCTTGGTCTTAGCAAGAGAGTCACCATGAGGATGGTCAGAGATAGAATCTGGAGTCTGGAGTCTAAGCTTGAGCTCACCCACTTTCAAGTCTGCTCATTTCAAGTCCCCTCAGCCTTTAAATACCTTAGTATAATTACATCACTACAGCACACTGAGCATGTGCCAACTGTAGAACCATTACATCACACTAAGTACTAAGTATATGTGAACTAGAGATCCATTACCTCATTGATCACACTGAGCTAACACTCTGCTGTAAATATCTTTGCTTCAAGTACACTTTTCTCAGAGATCCAGCCCTTTACAATCAATAGCAGAACTGTGACTTTCATCATTAGGCCATGGTAGTCTCTGGATTTTTACTAGATCTAAAACTGGATGAGACCGGACTCTGGGTTATATTGGACCATGATTTGGATTTTGTTGGACTTACCATGATCTTTCTGGATTTCTGAGGAAGAAAACAATATCTTTTGCTCTGGCCTCCTTTCCTTTCAGATTGCTTCCCCCTCCTTAGTGGCATTTACTGAGCATCATCAAGAAGCCACATTTCACTGATCTTTCTTCTGTCCTAGATTATTGTCATCAGGAAAGAAGACATTACTTTTCCCCCAGAGAAAAGGTAGAGAGATGATGTCAGGCATGAGCAGTGATGTCTCAAGGAAGCACAAGTGGACTACTTCTCTTCCTAGAACTGATGGTCTCTCTGGGAACAGTATCAGATAGGAAAATGATTTCAAGAGTCCTTACAACTGTTCATTAGAGAAATCTTACAATTATCTTTCCATTCTTGGAATATCTCAGCTCCTTCTAAGTTCACAGGAACCCTGGCAGAAAGCTTACTAACAATGACAGCTGACAATAAAACTGGAAGTTTTATGGGACAATAAGCCACTCAAAGCTGATGATCTTCAGGAGAATGTTAGGTGACCATTTATGAGGATAACTATAGATGATTATCATGATTTGAAGGGGCTTGAACTAAGTATACTCAAGTCCCTTTGGATTCTCATTATGAAGAATCTACAAATCTAAAAATGGACTGCTTTCTAAAGAAATGAGGCATCTTACTATAAGTGCCCTAACAGACTCAAGGAATATTCATATGAGTGTGTAAAAATAGATACATTCTTTAAGATAGTGGTTGATTACTGAGATCCCTTCCGTGTTTGAATGGTATGCCTCATCAGGCAATGAATTTCCTTCTAGTTATTATCTTAAAGTTTAGGGTAAAGGTATACTTATTGCAGAAATTATCCTGGATTTGGAGACAGATAAACTTGATTCCCATTGCAGTTCTGCTGCTTATTGAAATTGAGCTAGTCACTTCTTTTTTAACTTAAAAGTATTTTATTTTCTCCAATTACATTTTTCAAAATTCATTTTTGTAAGATTTTTAGTTCCAAATTTTCTCCCTTTTTCTCCCTTACCTTCCCTCTTCCTAAGATAGCAAGTAATCTGACATAACTTATACATATAAAATAATTTTAAACATTCCCATATTAGTCGTGCTGTGAATGAAAAGCCACAACAAAAGGAGAAAACTACAAGAAATTTTCAAAACTGAAAATAGTATGCTTTGTTCTGCATTTACTTTCCATAGTTTTTATCTCTGGATATGGATGGCATTTTTTACCCCAAGTCTCTTAGAATTGTCTTTGAACTAACTCTATCATACTTAATCATCTCATAATGTTGCTATTAATCTATACAATGTTCTCTTGTTTCAGGCAAGTCATTTCTCTACTTTAGGCCTCACTTTCATAAACAGAGTAATGAGATAGGCAGCTGTAGGAACTCTACAAAAGTTCCAATTCAAGAGTAATATCCTATAATTTATAAGGTGCTCCTACTTTAGAATAAATTGAATTAAATAGCTGCTGATGTCCCTTCCAGTTCTGTGTGTACAGATATAGCCTATTCTGCCAAATTTAGTTCTAATTCCACTAATGGTGGCCTATTTAGTCTTCAGGTAAGTATAAACTAGAAGTGTCAAACATGGATTATAGAGGACATATCTTCCATAATACTTCCAAATATGACAAACCAAATATAAAGGTAATTGAGAAATAACTAACAAAATAAATCAAAAACAATAAAACATAGATATCATTAGTAAGTTTTCTAAGTCAATAAATAGTCCACCAAGATCTATAAGCACATTTTAGCAGTATCCATTTCTATCTGAGTTTGACAGGAATGATCTATATAATACTATATTTTCTCCTCAAATATGAGTGGTTGGTATATACATATACGAAATGTGCAATACCCAGACGACATAAGTGTGGAATTCAGGAAAAAAGAGCTGGATAAATGTTGACCTGAGAATCATTTCAATGAAAAGAAAATTGGCAAATTTACACAAAATACAGTTTCTTGTTTTCATCTCTTTGGACTTTACCAACTTCATTCTTTTATTTTAGATCATGATGAGAAATATGCTTGTTTTTTTTTTCCTCAATAGTCTTTTATTTTTTGAATTTCACATAAAGATAGTTTTCAGCATTCATTTTTGTAAGATTCTGAGTGTCAACTTTTTTTTGCTTCTCCCTCCTTTGTTTCTCCCCTCCCCAAGTCAGTAAGCAATCTGATATAGGTTATACATGTACAATCATTTTAAACATATTTCCATATTAGTTACATTATGAAAGAAAAATCAGAACAAAAGAGAAAAACCACAAGAAACAAAAAGCAAACAAAAAAGGTGAAAATAGTATACTTTGATTCATATTCAGTCTCCATAGTTTTCACTCTGGGTGCAGATGGCATTTTCCATCTCAAAATTATGGGAATTGTCTTTTTTTTTAATTTTTTATTTAATGATTACTTTATAATGACAACATTATTCCTTGCACTCGTTTCTTTTCCGATTTTTTTCCCCCTTCCTCCCTCCACCCCCTCCCCTAGATGGCAAGTAGTCCTTAATATGTTGGATATGTTGCAGTATATCCTAGATACAATATATGTTTGCAGAACCGAACAGTTCTCTTGTTGCATAGGGAGAATTGGATTCAGAAAGTATAAATAACCCGGGAAGAAAAACAAAAATGCAGATAGTTCACATTTGTTTCCCAGTGTTCGTTCTTTGGGTATAGCTGCTTATGTCCATCATTTATCAATTGAAACTTAGTTAGGTCTCTTTGTCAAAGAAATCCACTTCCATCAAAATATGTCCTCATACAATATCATTGTCGAAGTGTATAATGATCTCCTGGTTCTGCTCATTTCACTTAGCATCAGTTCATGTAAGTCTCGCCAGTCCTCTCTGTATTCATCCTGCTGGTCATTTCTTACAGAACAATAATATTCCATAACATTCATATACCACAATTTACCCAGCCATTCTCCAATTGATGGGCATCCATTCATTTTCCAGTTTCTAGCCACTACAAATAGGGCTGCTACAAACATTTTGGCACATACAGGTCCCTTTCCCTTCTTTAGTATTTCTTTGGGATATAAGCCCAATAGAAACACTGCTGGATCAAAGGGTATGCACAATTTGATAATTTTTTGGGCATAATTCCAGATTGCTCTCCAGAATGGTTGGATTCATTCACAACTCCACCAACAATGCATTAGTGTCCCAGTTTTCCCGCATCCCCTCCAACATTCATCATTATTTTTTCCTGTCATCTTAGCCAATCTGACAGGTGTGTGGTGGTATCTCAGAGTTGTCTTAATTTGCATTTCTCTGATCAATAATGATTTGGAACACTCTTTCATATGAGTGGTAATAGTTTCAATTTCATCCTCTGAAAATTGTCTGTTCATATCCTTTGACCATTTATCAATTGGAGAATGGCTTGAGTTCTTATAAATTTGAGTCAGTTCTCTATATATTTTAGAAATGAGGCCTTTATCAGAACCTTTAACTGTGAAGATGTTTTCCCAGTTTGTTGCTTCCCTTCTAATCTTGTTTGCATTAGTTTTGTTTGTACAAAGGCTTTTTAATTTGATGTAATCAAAATTTTCTATTTTGTGATCAGTAATGGTCTCTAGTTCATCTTTGGTCACAAATTTCTTTCTCCTCCACAAGTCTAAGAGATAAACTATTCTATGTTCCTCTAATTTATTTATAATCTCGTTCTTTATGCCTAGGTCATGGACCCATTTTGATCTTATCTTGGTATATGGTGTTAGGTGTGGGTCCATGCCTAATTTCTGCCATACTAATTTCCAATTATCCCAGCAGTTTTTATCAAATAATGAATTCTTTTCCCAGAAGTTAAGGGCTTTGGGTTTGTCAAACACTAGATTGCTATAGTTGACTATTCTGTCTTGTGAACCTAACCTTTTCCACTGATCCACTAATCTATTTCTTAGCCAATACCAAATGGTTTTGGTGACTGCTGCTTTATAATATAATTTTAGATCAGGTACAGCTAGGCCACCTTCGTTTGATTTTTTTTTCATTAATTCCCTTGAGATTCTCGACTTTTTATTGTTCCATATGAATTTTGTTGTTATTTTTTCTAGATCATTAAAATATTTTCTTGGAAGTCTGATTGGTATAGCACTAAATAAATAGATTAGTTTAGGGAATATTGTCATCTTTATTATGTTCGCTCGGCCGATCCAAGAGCACTTAATATTTTTCCAATTATTTAAGTCTGACTTTATTTGTGTGGAGACTTTTTTATAATTTTGCTCATATAATTCCTGACTTTCCTTTGGTAGATAGATTCCCAAATATTTTATGGTATCAACAGTTATTCTGAATGGAATTTCTCTTTGTATCTCTTGCTGTTGAGTTTTGTTGGAGATGTATAAAAATGCTGAGGATTTATGGGGATTTATTTTGTAGCCAGCTACTTTGCTAAAATTATGAATTATTTCTAATAGCTTTTTAGTAGAATCTCTGGGATTCTCTAGGTATACCATCATATCATCTGCAAAGAGTGATAGTTTGGTTTCTTCATTGCCTACTCTAATTCCTTTAATATCTTTCTCGACTCTTATTGCCAAGGCTAGTGTTTCTAATACGATATTAAATAATAATGGTGATAGAGGGCAACCTTGCTTCACTCCAGATCTTACTGGGAAAGGTTGCAGTTTTTCTCCATTGCATATGATGCTTACTGATGGTTTTAAATATATGCTCCTGACTATTTTAAGGAAAAGTCCATTTATTCCTATGCTCTCAAGTGTTTTTATTAGGAATGGATGTTGGATTTTATCAAATGCTTTTTCTGCAATCAAGCCATTCTCCAATTGATAAATGGTCAAAGGATATGAACAGACAATTTTCAGAGGATGAAATTGAAACTATTACCACTCATATGAAAGAGTGTTCCAAATCATTATTGATCAGAGAAATGCAAATTAAGACAACTCTGAGATACCACTACACACCTGGCAGATTGGCTAAGATGACAGGAAAAAATAATGATGAATGTTGGAGGGGATGCGGGAAAACTGGGACACTATTGCATTGTTGGTGGAGTTGTGAATGAATCCAACCATTCTGGAGAGCAATCTGGAATTATGCCCAAAAAATTATCAAATTGTGCATACCCTTTGATCCAGCAGTGTTTCTATTGGGCTTATATTCCAAAGAAATACTAAAGAAGGGAAAGGGACCTGTATGTGCCAAAATGTTTGTAGCAGCCCTGTTTGTAGTGGCTAGAAACTGGAAAATGAATGGATGCCCATCAATTGGAGAATGGCTGGGTAAATTGTGGTATATGAATGTTATGGAATATTATTGTTCTGTAAGAAATGACCAGCAGGATGAATACAGAGAGGACTGGCGAGACTTACATGAACTGATGCTAAGTGAGATGAGCAGAACCAGGAGATCATTATACACTTCGACAACGATATTGTATGAGGACATATTTTGATGGAAGGGGATTTCTTTGACAAAGAGACCTGAGTTTCAATTGATAAATGACGGACAAAAGCAGCTACACCCAAAGAAAGAACACTGGGAAACGAATGTGAACTATCTGCATTTTTGTTTTTCTTCCCGGGTTATTTATACCTTCTGAATCCAATTCTCCCTGTGCAACAAGAGAACTGTTAGGTTCTGCAAACATATATTGTATCTAGGATATACTGCAACATATCCAACATATAAAGGACTGCTTGCCATCTAGGGGAGGGGGTGGAGGGAGGAAGGGAAAAAAAATTGGAACAGAAACGAGTGTCAATATAAAGTAATTATTAAATAAAAATTAAAAAAATTAAAAAAAAAACAAATGCTTTTTCTGCATCTATTGAGATGATCATATGGTTTTTGTTTGTTTGGTTATTGATATAGTCAATTATGCTAATAGTTTTCCTAATATTGAACCAGCCCTGCATTCCTGGTATAAATCCTACTTGGTCATAGTGTATTATCCTGGGGATGATTTTCTGTAATCTTTTTGCTAATATTTTATTTAAGATTTTAGCATCAATATTCATTAGGGAGATTGGTCTGTAATTTTCTTTCTCTGTTTTCAGCCTACCTGGTTTAGGTATCAGTACCATGTCTGTGTCATAAAAGGAGTTTGGTAGGACTCCTTCGATCCCTATTTTTTCAAATAGTTTATTTAGCATTGGAGTTAATTGTTCTTTAAATGTTTGGTAGAATTCACATGTAAATCCATCTGGTCCTGGGGATTTTTTCTTAGGGAGTTGATTGATAGTTTGTTCTATTTCTTTTTCTGAGATGGGACTGTTTAGGATATTTACTTCTTCCTCTGTTAGTTTGGGCAAGCTATATTTTTGGAGGTATTTTTCTATTTCATTTAAGTTGTCGAATTTATTGGCATAAAGTTGAGCAAAGTAACTCCTAATTATTGCTCTAATTTCCTCTTCGTTACTGGTGAGTTCTCCCTTTTCATTTTTAAGACTAACAATTTGATTTTCCTCTTTCCTTTTTTAAATCAGATTTACTAAGGGTTTGTCTATTTTGTTGTTTTTTTCATAGAACCAATTCTTAGTTTTATTAATTAATTCAATAGTTTTTTTACTTTCAATTTTATTGATCTCTCCTTTTATTTTTAGAATTTCAAGTTTAGTGTTTGACTGGGCGTTTTTAATTTGTTCCTTTTCTAGCATTTTTAGTTGCAAACCCAATTCATTGATCTTCTCTTTCTCTATTTTATACAAATAGGCCTCTAGAGATATGAAATTTCCCCTTATTACCACTTTGGCTGCATCCCATACATTTTGGTATGATATCTCATTATTATCGTTTTCTTGTGTGAAGTTATTAATTATGTCTATGATTTGCTGTTTCACCCAATCATTCTTTAGCATGAGATTATTTAGTTTCCAATTATTTTTTGGTCTACTTCCCCCTGGTTTTTTGTTGAATGTAATTTTCATTGCATCGTGGTCTGAAAAGGATGCATTTACTATTTCTGCCTTACTGCATTTGAGTTTGAGGTTTTTATGTCCTAATATATGGTCAATTTTTGTATGGGTTCCATGAACTGCTGAAAAGAAAGTGTATTCCTTTCTGTCTCCATTACATTTTCTCCAGAGATCTATCATATCTAACTTTTCTAGTATTCTGTTTACCTCTTTGACTTCTTTCTTATTTATTTTGTGGTTTGATTTATCTAATTCTGAGAGTGCAAGGTTAAGATCTCCCACTATTATAGTTTTATTGTCTATTTCTTCTTGCAGCTCTCTTAGTTTCTCTTTTAAGAATTTAGATGCTACCCCACTTGGTGCATATATGTTTAATATAGATAGTGCTTCATTATCCATGCTGCCCTTTAGCAAGATATAGTGCCCTTCCTTATCTCTTTTAATTAGATCAATTTTTGCTTTAGCTTGATCTGAGATCAGGATGGCTACCCCTGCTTTTTTGACTTCACCTGAAGCATAGTAGATTTTGCTCCAACCTTTTACCTTTAACCTGCATGTATCTCCCCGCTTCAGGTGTGTTTCCTGTAAACAACATATTGTAGGATTCTGGCTTTTAATCCATTCTGCTAACCGTTTCCTCTTTATGGGGGAGTTTACCCCGTTCACATTTATGGTTAGAATGACCAATTCTGTATTGCTTGCCATCTTGTTAACCCCGGATTACGCTTTTCTCCCTTCTTTCCCCTTTACCCCCCTTCCCAGTATTAAGCTTGTGAGCACCACTTGCTTCTCACAGCCTTCCCTTTTTAGTATCCCTCCCCCCGCCTTAGAGTTCCTCCCCCTATCTTACCCCTTTCCCTCCCAGTTCCCGTATTCCCTTCCGCTTAGCTTATTCCTTCCCTTTTCACTTTTCCCTTCTCACTTTTCAATGAGGTGGGAGAAGTTTCACCATAGATTGAATATGTCTTAAGATTTTTCACTTAAAGCCAATTCTGAAGGCAGTAAGATACCCACTATATTCATCCCCCTCCCTTCTTTCTCTCAGATATAATGGGTTTCCTATGCCTCTTCATGAGATGTACTATCCCCACTTTACCCTTTTTCTGGTACAATGTCCTTTCCACATCAATTTCTAGAACAAGGTATACATGTATTCTTTATACATCTATATAGTCGAAATATAGTTCCCAAGATTAATCTTTACCTTTTTAGATTTCTCTTGAGTTCTATATTTGTAGATCAAACTTTTTATTAAGTTCTGGCTTTTTCATCAGAAATAGATGAAATTCGCTTACTTCGTTGAATGTCCATCTTCTTCCCTGGAAAAAGATGCTCATTCTTGCTGGGTAAGTTATTTTTGGTTGCATACCAAGTTCCTTAGCCTTTCGGAATATCATATTCCAGGCCCTTCGATCTTTTAATGTGGATGCTGCCAGGAAATATGCTTGTTCTTTTGTAGTTTCCTGAAATAAAATAGATTTTTCTTTAACCTCTTCATCCTCAGTTAGTGTGTATAGAGTCACACAGCTAGTAAGTTTCTGAGTGAGAATTTAAACTTAGATCTTCCTAACCAAGTCTAATACTCTGATCTGACGTTATAAAACCATTGGGAGAACACCAGCAAAAGAGACTGATTAATGTAAGTGATAATTTAATACTGTTTTTTTTTCTGATAGATGACTATATCAAAGAAGGAATTTTTAAACAATTAATGACTATGAAGAGATTGATTATGATGAAATACCACAATTGAGAGGTAGCAGTCCTTCAAAGCAGTCTTCAAAGGAAAAATTAGATGTTTTAAAATTGATGATAATAAAATAGGAAAACAAAAGATTAGTGAATCAAGTGTATAATTTTACACAGAAGAGAACCAGTAAGTTAATGATTTCAAAATTATCACAGAATTCTAGAAAATAATTAAAAGGTAAGTCAAAGAGGAAAAAAATGTGTAAATGGAAAATCTAAAGTACCTGTACTTCAAAAACTTTAAGAAAAAAAATTTTAAAGTCTAGTTAATCTGATATTTAAGAAAGAAAACTGAAAACAAAATTATCAAATTAAAAATGTACATGGTAAATTCACTTGAGAGAAGATAGATTCACAACAAAATTCTTTTCTGAAAAAAGGATTATTGGAACTACTATATGCATTTATATCATAAGTCAGAACTTGAAGAAAATGCACAATTATCTCTCCTCCTCAAAGATAAAATTCCCAGATTAAAAGCATCTGAGACAGAGATCATAAACAATCCACTTTTAGAAAGGAAACTTGCACCATAAGAAAGGGGGAAGAGGGGAAACTGGTCTAGATAGACTTAATGTATACATTTTATTATACATTTTAGGAAAAATGAATAGCTGTGCTACATAAATTATTCTCAAAAAATGAAAAAGAAATATCTTTCCATACTCCTTTATCATATAATTATGGTTCTAATATCTAAACTAATGACAGATAACATGTAATAATAGCATCTTAGCAAAAGACTACAGTATTATAGGAAAAAAGGGAAAAAGATATTCAAGATACACTCCTAGTATTTTGTTGCTTCTTTCATCTTCATCCTTCCCTCTTGCTAACTAAAAGTGATGAAACTCAAGTTCCAGGCTTTGCTCTCTAATTGCTTAGTGAACATGATTTTAGGAAGGAGACTGAAGATCAGGAAATCAACAGATAACTGATAATTAAGCCTCTTCAGAGCTTGATATGTTGGCTTCTGGCAACATCATTCAGGAAATCAATTGTACAAGGAAAAGAAGAGTTCTGATTAGAGACAAAAGTATTTGAAAATTATGTATAGGTTTTTGAGAATAATGAACTCAATATGTCTCAGCAAGGAAAAGACAGACAAAAACATCTAATGAAACTTAGCCTGCATTATAAAAGTCATTTCTACTAAAATGGGAAGATCATACAAGTGTCTTCAGCCATGGTCAGAAAACATTTAAATTTTGTGTTCAGTTCTAGGAACCAAAATTGAGACAGAACATTGATAATCTAAAGATAATCCAATAGAGAACCTGTGAAGATGAATTGTAGGAACTAAGGTTTCTGAGCCTAGAGAGGAAGAAACATTAAAGGGATTGTCTAATTATCTTCATATATTTAAAGGGATATATGTGAGAAAGAAAAGAACTTAATTCTATAAGGATTCAGAGGATAGAAGTAGGTCATTGGGTAAAACTTGAAAAAAAGGCATATTTTGACTGATTAAAAAGAAAATTTCCTCAAAATAAGAACTACTCCAAGGAAAGCTGAATGGCTTCCCTTCCATGGGGATATTCAGAGAAAGGCTAGAAACTTATTTACCAAGAGTATTGTAGAATGAATTATTTGTGGGGTACAATTTTGTCTTATGCATTCTATGAGGTCCCTTCCATATCTATATTATTTTATTATTCTAATTGAAAAAATGTATGTTTTAACAGATCCCTGTTCTCTACATCTACTGCAGGTTATAGGAGTGGACTTGCCTTACCCAAAGTATTTTTTTCTTTATCTAAGTGCTCAATGATCATTGATGCTTTGAACAAATTTGATATAGTATTCAGAAATTGTTCATTGCTAAATGTGGTTCTTCCTGTTTCAAAGACTATATGAACTGTATGTAAGAAGGAATCTTAAAAGTCATTGGATCCAATCCTTCATCTTACATTGAGATGAAATGTGAACATAGTGACATGTCCAAGTTCACAAAAGTAATAAATAGCAGAGTCAGGGAAAGAACCAAGAAATTCCAAATCAGAATTTGTTTTTTCTACTTCATGTAAGGTTTCAAATCATGCCCTTCTCAATTCTTGTTCACCCATAGTTCCAAGGAAATCAAATTCAATTCACTGAATTTATCTGCGTAGAATTTTTTGAGACACCAAAGCATCAGGGACCCATTTTTGGTCTATTCCTGGACATGTACTTGGTCAGAGTGATTGGAAACACACTCATAATGTTGGTCATTGACTCATACCCTTATATCCACTCACCCATGTACTTCTTTTTTTCTAACTTATCTTTTACAGATCTCTGTGTGGCATCTACCACAATCTTCAAGAATGTTGGTGACCATCTTGACAGAAAGCAAGGCCATCCTATATGCTGACTGTCTTACAAGAGTAAGTATTTCTTTATGTTTTTTGTTACTTTGGATAATTTCCTCCCCATTGCAATAGCCTATGGCTTCCTGGAAGAGCACAACTAGTTGCCTCAGCAATGTATACTATGGTCATCCCCATGTCGAACCCATTCATTTATAAATTTAAAAATAAGGACTTAAAAGATGCTCTTAGGAGGTTCATTTAGCAAAATAACTATCTCTCAGTGATGGAGCTGGGCCCAGGTCAACATTGGTTCTTCTGAGGAAAATACTGGGAGACAGCAATCTTGAATTCCTTAATTCTTTCCACGCTTATTTTTTTTTAATCACTTTAAGACACTTTTAATCACTTTAAGGAAAAGAAGCAGGTATAGCAGGTACAATTGAAAAGATGATTGATTGTACATGAAACTGTAAATCTACTATGCACAACTTATAATACTTCTGAAATATACAAGAAAATTATTCTGTAAAATTATTTTTTCTATCCTCTCCCCATCCCATCCTGAAAATGCTTTACCATTAAACATTTACCATTAAACACAAATAAGTATATACATACATACATGTATATGTATGTATGTATATACTTATTTGTATATATGACTACATATGTATAAAACTATTTTATAAATATCTCTATCAATTATTTCTTTACAAATAGCATCTTTCTTCACATACCCTTTATAGCTAATTTGGGTATTTATAATATTCAAAATAATTTAATCACTCAGACTTTTTTTTTTTTTGCTGAGACAATTGGGGTTAAGTGACTTGCCCAAGATCACAGTTAGGAAGTGTTAAGTGTCTGAGACCAAATTTGAACTCATGTCCTCCTGACTTCAGGGCTGGTGCTCTATCCACTGTGCTACATAGCTGCCCCACTAAGACTTATTCTTAAAGAATAAGAATTGCTATTATTCTATAGTTCTCTAGATTCTGCTTATTTCACTCTTTATTTTTTCATGCAACTTTTTTTTGTTTTTCTAAGATTATTAAGTTCATCATTCTTTATTGAACAATAAGATTACATTAAAATCATACACCCTAATTAATTCAGCCATTGAAATGCCAACTGATAGGTATCCCTATGATGAATGCTATTTTTTAAAAAACAAATGTAACATAAAGAATATAATATGAAATGTTTTATTTTCCCTTATTACATGTTAAAAACAATCTTTAAAAATTCTTTTTAAGGTTATGAGTTTCAAATTCTATCCTTCCCTTTTTCTTATTTCACTCCTCCCTGAAGAAGTAAACAATATGATAGAGTTTATACAAATGCAATCATAGTCTTACACTTTCTCAACAGTATGAACTTCTGATTTTAGTTACTATTCTTTTTTAGTGACAACTTTTTGTCTTCTCTATCTTTGTGGATAGACATATAGACATACATTTTCCCTCCCTTCCTTTTGCTTTTCCACTGAGGATGATGTTAGTAATGTTGAGTTCCAGTGTTGAAGATTTTGATTCAGTCTAATAAAGATTTTTCTCACAGCTAAAGCAGTCAATCAAACAATGAGAATGGATACTTTATTAGCTCGGATGTTATTAATTTAATTTATTAAGCTGAAATAGAGGACATCCAACATCTCTACTATGATTCTGGAATTCATAAGAGAGACTCAATTCATATCAGGTTCTCTTTAAATGCCTACAATGTTCGAGGTAATATGTTTTATGTTTGTATGCAAAAACAACTACAAAACAGTCTTCACTCCCTAAGAGGTTAAATTTAACTGTGGCATGGAAAATCCAAGATGTACACAGATAAGAAAAATGAGATGTATGCAGCAATTTTGTTGGGAGTGAGGGTAATACTAACAGCTGAGTAAACTAGGCATTCTTGTTGTAATTAGCATTCAAACACTTCATTGAATGGAGCTAGGGAATCCAAGATAAAGAGATGAATATGGGTTCTCCTCTGTTCCATGCATGAGAAACAGCCTGTGTAATGGAGCTAAAGGAAAAGATAAGAATATTGATACAAGTAGGTAATACAGAGTATGTTGAGATATTGATGTGAAATCAGCTCAGAAACCTATGTTGGAATTAGATTATGAAGGGTTTTAAATGTCACTGAAGATGAAGTTTTATCCATATTATAACAGGGAACCAATAAGGCATGTTAAAAAATTATGACATGGTCAAAGCAATGTGTGAGTGTGATGAAAACAAAGATGATCATGGCAGAAATTGTATCTTCTACAGATGTACACATTCAATATTTCATTGACATTTTACTTTCTCAAAGCTGACCTTAGTTTCTCAAAAATTTTGTTATCTGAGCTCTGACTCTTCCAGATACAAATTTAAAAAATAAAATTATTTCACCTATAATATCAGGCAAAGTGCAAAGAAGCTCATCCTGACCGCATTGGCCACCTTGTGATGATTTTTTCCCCACAGGAACACATTATAGCACTCTGCTAAGGCATAGAGGAATTGGCATCTAGGTTTCCCATAATGAGATTCCCATATCCATTTTCTCTAATTTTTTCTTCCTTTCTTTAAGCTACATAGTATTCCAAAGTTAACAAAGCACTTTAATATGCTATATTTGATTGGATGTACAAAAAACAATATTAGGTAATCAGAGCAGGTAAACCAAATCCCATTATAAAAATGAAGATACTAAGAGAGAAAGATTTTAAGTGATGTGTCCAATGGCACAAAGCTCATAAGTGGTAAACTGAGAATTAAATCTTGACTTTGTCACTTGATAGTCAGCTGGAAATCAGTTAGAAATAATAATCAGGAAGTAGGTTACATATAAGCAGATGTCATTATGGTGAAAACTTCAGAACATGAGCACATAAGGGAAAAGATAAATGTCGTTTATAGTCAGTAAAAGCAGAGAGAACCAGAAGGGTGTGAGACTTGAGAATGATTAATAAATATTTATTAAACCTACTATATATGTCATAATGTTAAGTTTTAGGGGTACAAAATGAGACACAAGACAGTTCTTTGACAAGAATCATACAATCTAATGGGGGAGGCAATAGACAAATATATACAACAAACTATATACCAGATTAATAATGCTCCATATACTAATAATTAATAAATTAGATAAATAAACATTAACAATGACTAATAAATCATTAACAAAAGGAAGGAACTTGAATTAAAAGGGGCTGAGAAAAACTTCCAGTAAAAGACAGGATTTTATATTTTTTTCAGACTTAAAAGAAACAAAGGAAACCAGTAGGTGGAGTTGAGCAGAGAGAGTCTTTTAGATATGGGAAACAGCCTGAGAAAATTTCCAGAGCCAAAAAATGGATTGTCTTGTTCAAGAAACAGCAGAAAGGCTAATGCCACTGGAACCAAGAATATGTGCAGGAAATAAGGTATCACTGGAAAGATAGAAAATGGCTAGATTATGAAAAGATTTAAATATCAAGTAGAAGATTTTGTATTAGAACCCAGAGGCAATCGTGAGCTACTGGTATTCAGTAGGGGAAGAATGACAGTGAAATTTACACTTCAGAAGAAATAACTTTAATTGATAAATCACATATGAGTGAGGAAAGAAATAAAGAATGCAAGATCTCTATCTCCCAAAAGAATCAGTGTTTCATTTCAAAGACCCAGTGCCAGGCACGTTATTCAGAAGAAGATACTCTGCTAATGAGGTTCCTAAGAGCATTTTTAATGTCCTTATTCCTTAGTGTATAGATGAAGGGGTTTACCATGGGGGTTATCACAGAATACATGGCTGAAACAACTGTTTTTTTCCAGGAAGAGTGGGTAACTAAGGAGCACAAATACACTCCAAACCCTGTGCCATAGAATAAGGAAACAACAGTGAGATGAGATCCACAAGTAGAAAAAGCTTTATACTTACCTTGAGCAGATGGGACTTTCAAAATGGAGAAACAAATCTGAGCATAAGAGAAAAGAATCCCTGTCAAGGGTATCATACCCAGTAATCCAGTAATAAAATATAGCAAGACATAAGTGATAAAAGTGTCAGAACAAGAGAGTTTAAGAACCTCAGCAAGTTCACAAAAGAAGTGTGTAATTTTATGTTCTGTACAGAAGGAGAGCTGTGTTACCATTAGACTGAGAAGAATGGAATATAGAATGCTTGTTATCCAGGAAAGCAGCACTAGCAGGCCACATAGCTTAGGATTCATGATAACTGTATAACGTAGAGGGTGACAAATAGCCACGAAACGATCATAGGCCATTGCAGTGAGGATGAAACTGTCCAAAGCAGAAAAAACCATAAAGAAGTACATCTGGACAAGACAGTCAGCATAAGGGATGGCCTTGTTTTCTGTCAAGATGCTCACCAACATCTTGGGGACTGTGGTAGATACCATACAGAAATCCACAAAAGACAAGTTGGAGAGGAAAAAGTACATAGGGGTGTGGAGGTTAGAGTCAGAGCCAATGGCCAACATTATGAGCAGATTTCCAACCACAGAGACCAAGTATATGCCCAAAAACAGCCCAAAGAGGAGACCCTGCTGCTCTGGTTTCTCAGAAAATCGCAGAAGGATAAATTCATTGAATTGTGTTTGGTTTTCTGGCACTATTGGGTTAATTTTTCTGCTGAGAAAAAGAAATGAGAAGGGCATAACATGAAAATACAATTATCCTTTTATATGAAATGAAAAGAACATAAAACTTGACTTAGAATTTTTTATTTCCTTCTGTCTCTGCAACTTAATATCTTTTTGATCTTGTACAAATAAATCTCCATTTCTACATGTAATCTCAATGCAACATGAAGGATGTGAACCTAAAAATATCTATGGTACTTTCTAATTCATACAGTCCTTCAAACAAAAACAACCACATTTAGGAATGAATAAACTATGGACATCATCTCAAATTTGCTCAAAGAATCAATAACCATTGAGCACTGAGATAAAGACAGTGATGCCATTCTCTAATTGATAAATGATTAGATAATACAAACAGGCAGTTTTTTAATGACGAAATCAAAAGAACTTATTCTTACATGAAAAAATGCTCTAAATCATTATTGATTATAGAAATTCTAGTGAAAACATCCTTGAGATATTATTTTACATTTATCAAACTGGCAAAAATGATTGAAAGACAAAGAAACAAATACTAGAGTGCATGTAGAAAAACTGGAATATTAATTCATTATTGGTGGAATCATGAACTGTCCCAACCATTTGGAAAAGCATTAAGGAATAAGGCCAAAAAACTGCCTATACACTTTGACCAACCTATACTACTATTAGGTCCATTTCCAAAAATAATTGGGGAAACAGGAAATGAACTACATTTTCTAAAATATTTATAACAGCTCTCATTGTAGTGGCAAAAAAAAACCTGAAAATTTTTAGCATAATCATAAATTAAGGAATGGCTAAACAAGTTGTGGTATGCCATTGTGATCTAATACCACTGCACAATAAGAAATGATGACTTCAGTGATCTGAGAAAAACATGTATAGACTTGCATAAAATAATGAAGAGTTAAATGAGCAAAACTAAGAGAACATTGTATATAATAACTGCAATATTGGCATTTTGACTAAGTCATTTTGACTACCCATTTGACTGGGTATGTTAAATACCTAGTTTAAAACAGAATGCACATAAAGGAAGATACTTTTGCTTCCAAAGAGAGAACTGATTCATAAATTATGGATAAAATGATTGTGGGTGTATGTATCAATCTATCTAAATATAGATAGACATATAAATATAATATACACACATGAATATATCTCTAGGATAGGAGTGGGGGAGAAGAAAAAAATAAAGTTACATGATAACTTTATTATGTATTTAAAAGGAATAACAAATTTTACTTAATAGATTTACAATTCCACTATACAATCATCTTTTTTTTCTATTCTATTATGTTTTGGAAATGCTTGTTTAATAAAATAAATGAAATAAAAGTTTTTAAAGAGTACAAAAATATGCTTAGGCATTAAAAAAAAGAAAGAGATAGCATAAACAAGTCAGTTCCAAACATCGATTTTTTAACTGTAATCATAAATTCACATAGAAATGGAAAGGGTTTCATAGGACCCTTTCCTATGTATAAGAAAAATAGTAAAAAATTATACCACATGTAAAAAATAATATACCTGGGAAGTGGACATCTCCTCTTTCCTTGAATACCTCCATGAAAAGAAAACTTCTTAGCTTACTGAAGGAGCCTGTTCTACTCTAGGATTGCTCTCACTTTTCTATTGAGTAAAAATATGCCAATTGTAGAGAACAAATTCCATTTCTCTCCCATACAACAATCCTTTAAAAATGTGAAGACTGTCAACCCTTATTACATGGTTTCCTTTGAGTTCAGTACTTCTAGTTCCTTCAGCTATTTTTCATAGGCCTTTCATTATCCTGCTTGCTCTCCCTTGCATCCTTTCCAGATAATCAATTTCCTTTTTTGTGATACCCAGAAGTAAATATAAAATTTCAGATGAGGTCTAAATATGATCAAAGACAATGAGATCAATCATCTCCTTCTTAGTGGAAGCTATGTCTCCTTTAAAGTAGCTTAAGTTTTATTTAAGTTATTTTGTCTATCCCATTATTGTTAACTCAGTGAGTTTACTGTCTACTAGAAACTTTTAGATCATTTTAAATGAGTTACAGTTTTGTGTGAGGGCAGAATCTAGAGGTCTGTGTGTTTTCCCTTGTCTCATATGCTGAAGCTACACATAGCTGATTGTGGATGGAATCAACCTGCCAGTATTTGGTGAACCTTTGTGGCTAATACTCACCTGAGAGGGCTGAAAACCCTCTGGCACCTCTCTGAGATTCCACTCCACCAGCTTTGATAAAGTCCAGGTTACAAGACCTTCGAGTTCTGACACATATTCTATAACTCCTCAAAACTCTGATATTCTAGATTGTAATATCTATTTCAACTGGCCTTTTCTTTTATCTTCCTTCTGGCTTCATAAAGGAAAAAATTCATTTTAGCATGTGGCCCAAACTACCAATATTGTGGATGGAAGATAGATCCAGGAATAAATGATGCTATTCAGTCTGAGATAATGGACTCAGTTCTCCATCTAAGACTTAATAATAAAGTTAACTTGAAGAAAGGACAGGAACATCTTATATGGTCCTTATATTAGCTAAAAATGTCAAGAGCAGTTTGAGTAAAAGAGGGAGAATTTCTAGAAGACTAACCCTTCTGAGAATTCTAAAAGCACTGATCCTCAGAACTGAAATAGACTCCAGATGTTATTTTGTCCAACCTATTGCTAAATCAGAATTTTTCCTAGATAACCATGGAAAAGGTGATATGGCTGTGAAAATTACATACTGAGCTCTTCTTATATAATTATGCAGGTAGTTGCATTTATTTTAAAATTTACTATGTGCAAGACACTGCGCTAAGTGCTAAGGATACAAAAATAAATAAATAAAAGGTGAGGAAGGAGGAAAGTTACCAATACAAAAGCACAGTGACAGAACCTGGAAAGACAGAGGCATAGATGAGAGGAGAACAAAGAACACTCCAGAGCTCTTCTATAACATTGGAAATTTTCTAAAGGGACTCACCAATGGGAAAGAAAGGAGGGTGGCATGTGGGTACAATGTTTGGAGAAGGCACTGGCCATTGATTCATGATTAGAAAATTCAGAATCAGAAGCATAGCAGGGAGAGTTATGAAAGGTCATTTTACAAATGCGAAGTTATTATCTAGCTGTTATGTGAAGAACTTTCATAGTAGGAATGCAACTTCTTCTGAAAGATTCCCTTCCTCATTTGCCAAGTTTTATTTGTTAAGAAGTTTGTTTGTGGGTTTGTTTGTTTTCTGAGATGAAGTCTATATTTGTCTTTTTGCCAAATCCTTCCTAGGCTAAGGAAAAGAGAGATCTTCAAATACCTAAAGATAACTATCACTCCAGAAAAAGTAGGAGCAGAGAATATACTTATTGTCGGCAGATTCCTTGAAGTCCAAAACAGAATATCTAAAGAGAAGAAGAAAATTAATTTCTTCCTCATTTCTGGTTAGTAGTGTGAGTGGTAAAACCAAATAAGAGAAAAGAATCACCCAGAAGGGCTGCATTTCCAGACTTTGCTAATTCATGCTTAGATTACCTTCAAGTCTTTTCACATATGTAGGATATACTCTTGGGTGACTTTGCTAACTCTAAGGGGATCTTAACTCTAAGATCAGCACGTATAAATAAATACTTATAAACTCCCAATAATGTGATTGTTCTATTAATTTCGAGTTTATATCAATCACACAGATTTCCCTGGCTTCTAGAAAGAGATATTTACTAAGGTTGAATACTATAATCAGTAGTAACACATAGTTTGGGGGAAAAAAATAAGAGCAACAATTATCATTCGGGGAAAAATGGGATCAAATTTAGAAAGTGTTTATTTTAAAAAGGTAGCACAGCTTGAGTAAGACATTTTCCTAAAGGTCTTTTTATGCCCTTCATATAATACTCATGAAATTTCTCCTGGGTGTGCTGAAATGTTTGTCAGTGTTTCTTGTAGAGTCCCAATGCTATAGTTTTTAGGGAGGGTCTCCTTCTATATAGCTGATTTTTTTTTTTTTGCTACTTGCATACATTATTTCTAGTTGTGCTCTCTGAGGTCAAGCTAGGCGCATCTAATTTTTTTCATAACAATCCTTCAATTACTTGAACACATTTTTCTCCCCCTATTATATTACACACATCCAATCTGACCTATTGTATAAATCCTTTCTATCATTTTTGACTCCTTTCTTTGGTTCTCTTCCCCTATCCCAATCATGCCCACATCCTTAGAGGCGGACAAATGTACTCAATAACTGACAATTGATCATAGTTTCTAGTTCACAATATAATTGCAGTATATATCATAAAAAAAACTTGATCCCATTCATTTCCTGGATAGGAATAATTCTTTATAGTAAAATTCAAGAAATACTAGTTATTTTTCATGAGTCAATTATTGTGGCTGAAAACTTAGCAAAATCTGAGCATTCAGAGACTGGGGATAAGAATAGAAAGTTGAAAGGAAGGAGAGTGGAACAGAGGGGTATGATAGAATCAAAAGAAATAAATCAGAATTTCAGCTCATCTGGTCTTAACAGAAGGAGAAAGAAAGTACAGGAAAAAAAACACGTGGACAAGATGGCTAAGATATGACAAAATCAATATACATAAAGATAATAAAGAGAAGACAATAGGACATGATATATGAACCACAGAAAACTGCTCCCATTGTATTTAAGAATATCTAATGAATGTGAAATATCAACTCTTCATGTTACAGTGATCTTTCATACATTATAAAATGTCTCTAGAAGGGACAACCAGATATATTGGCATATTATGTATTATACTACAAATACTGTAGAATCTCTGCCTATGTCCTTTTCATATATTTCTTCATGATGTTCTTCCTAGGAATTCTGCCTATACACTGAAAACTTTCTAAATTTTTGATGACTACCTTCAGATCATAAGAAATGGTTTTAGCTTACCCATCAGCTACTATTAGGGTAGAAAGTCCTTTCACCACTTCCCTTGCCTTCACCCACACTTCTTAACCTTATAACTTATGTCTTGAGTGATAACCTCAGCTTAAATAAAGAACTTCCAGAGAGCTATAGAATCACAGCAGTTATCTACCACTTTTATGAGAAGGATTTTACAATAGTCTAGTGCCTTTTATCTGGGATTAGGACATAACCCCTCTGTCTTTACTAGGCTTCCCACTGATGCATCTTAGACTTACCTCTGACTAAAGATTTTCCCTGGTGTTTGGATTATATTTGGTTGAGATGGATTGGTCCACAACAAATTCATATCTCTGCTATTGTAACAAAAACAAAAGTATATCTTACTAAAAGGATTTAAGTTCACTAAAAAAATTCTATAGAGATTATTTCATTAGACTGTCACCAAAAAAGCACCATGAAGTTAATAAAGAATCTTTGACCCTCATTTTATGTTTTGAGGTCCAAGAATAAAAATAATTAGATCAAAGTCTTATTGGCAAGGATGAAACCTGTACATGCCTGTACATAGGACTTATCTTGTGCTTTCCTCAAAGTTGGTCCTGAGCTTAGCTCTGTGCTTTCAAGTAGACTTTGAAATAGGTGACACTTTCTTGCTCTGGATTAGGCTATGATTTATGTTTGCTGAGCTTGGGACAATCTCTTTGAGTCTCTGAGCAACAACGGGGTGCTTTTTTCTTCTCTTACTTCTCACTTCTTTTCATCATTCCCTTCCTAATACTTTCTATCACCAATCATTCACTGAACATAATCAATGGGACAAGTTTGGTTGACTGTGTCTGCTGGAGTGGAAGACAAAAAAGGCAAGTATTTTGGGTCCTAGGAAAAGTAGAATGGTTCAGGCATTTGGGCTGATATCTCTTTGAGTTACAAGCAGACTCCCTCCTGTACTGAGATAGCTTGCAAATGGTCCTATGCAGGAAGAGGAAGAATATTTGAAATTTCTAGTGCCTA
Organism: Antechinus flavipes; assembly: GCF_016432865.1. NCBI lineage: Eukaryota > Metazoa > Chordata > Mammalia > Dasyuromorphia > Dasyuridae > Antechinus > Antechinus flavipes. The sequence goes on along the minus strand of NC_067398.1, from coordinate 664,700,070 downwards.
AGAGCCTCAATTCCCCAAACTCTTCATTAGAAAAATCACATAATTGTTTTTCCCATCCCTGGATAGCTGAATTCTCTATGGGAAAGAAACTATGGGAGAAATCTTCCTGACAATGAATGCTGTTTAGCATCACAGATGAAGTTAACAAAGCCTGAAAATCTTAAGCAAAAAAGTGTCTCATAAGCTCTTCAGTCCAATCTGAATCATCTGCTGCATTAATGACAAAGAATTCACTGTATGTCAGAGCATCCCATTCTGCTATTGTAGTGTTTCAATTGCAAAAATATCTTTGCTTCTGCTGAACCCAAATTGGCCTCCCTGTGGATTTACTTCATTGTTCTTCATTACATCTTCTAGAGCCCAGCAAAACAAGTCCATCATTCTTTCATATTTAATCATTTTCAATCCATGAGGATACCTATTATGTCCAACTAAAGGTTCTCTAGGACAAAAATATCTAGCTCCTTTAATTGAGAATCATTACTCAAATGATAAATGGTCAAAAGAAATAAACAAGTCTTTCAGAAGATGAAATACAACTTCTCAAATGCTATTTGAAATAAAAAACTCCAAATAACTGATGATTAGAGAATTGAAAATTAAAACTATTCTACTTTTCACCATCCAATAATTAGATTGGCAAAGGTTACAAAAAATAAAGTGACATATTGGGGTTCTAGATGGAAAAAAAGCAATGTTAATGAAGTTATAAACTGACCCAGTCATTCTAAAAAGCAGTTTGGAAATTTCTCAAAAAGTCATTAAAATGTATACACCCTTTGACAAAGTGATACCAGTGCAAGTTCTATATCCCAAAAAGAACAATGAAAGAGAAAAATTACTTATATGCACAAAATATTTATAGCAGTTTTGTAAGTAATTGCAAAAAATTGAAAACAGAAAAGGTGACCATCTATTGGGAAATGACTAAACAAATTATGGTATATGAATGTGATGAAATATTTAGTGAGTTATACTATAAAAAATATTAAATGGAATGGTTTTAGAGAAACCTCAGAGCATTTGCATGGACTGATGAAAAGTGAGATTAGCAGAACTAGAAGAAGCTATATAATAACAGCAATACTGTAAAGATAATTACTTTTTAAAAAAAGTTAGAAATCCACAATTCCAATTAGAAATTCAAAATTCCAATAAGAAATTCCATCATTATTCCAAAGAAGTTAGGATGAAACAGACCAGTTACCTCCTTATAGAAAGGAGATGAACTCATTATATTGAGAAATATTGATCATGGGTGTAAGGATCTTTTTTTTTTCAGTTAATTATCCATCTTTGTTATGGGATTTTGGAATGGGAGAAGATAAGAGAAAAAGAAGGCAGTTCTTCATTTGAAAACAATATATAATTTAATGAAAAAAACCATAAGTCAGAAAAGAAGCTTTGAGAAGAAAATCACAGAAGAGATAAACAAAACAGGAAGAGTAAAATAAGTGAGGAAAGAATTACAAGAATCCAAAGGCTAAAACATAAAAGGCTTTCATCTAAGATAGCTGATACTTTAGCATTTTCTTCAAAACTTTCTTACTGAACAAGAGTCAATGCTTTCATAGTTGTTAAGAAAATCTACAAAGTTACTGACTCCTGCATGTTATTTAAGAAAATTGATGTTGGGACTTCCAGTTAAGATGGCGGAGAGGAGGCACATAGCTGTGTAGCTCCAAGCTTTCTCTCACTATCCATTTCATTACAAGCCTCTGAATTAATGCTCTACTGAAAAAAAAACTCACAAATAGTTACCAAGAGAAGCCATCCTTGAGATTCGCCAAGAAAGGTCTGTCTTTACTGGAGGGCTGGGACGGTTTTAGATCTGGTACAGGTGGCGGGCAGTGACAGTGAGAGCACGGGAGCAGACTGGAGAGGGGGTGGGGAGTGATCGCAACCGTCTCTGCGGGGAGAGCTTCGCTACAGGAGTGGATACTTTGCTCCGGCAGCAACTCAGCAGCCCAGCAGAGAAGCTAAAAACACCGGGAGTGAAGAATACAACCCCAAACAGCTGGAGTCTCTCGGGACCTGGACATCCCCCTTATCCCCCCCACAGTGACTCAGCACGCTCTGGGATCTCAGAGCACAGGCGCAGCACAGTTGGGCTAGTGCCTCACTGCTGCCCCCTACAGTCTGTAGAGGAAGCTCGATAACATACCCAGCCCCTCCCCCAAATAAAGACTCCAGTTTTTTTCGGTTTTTCTTTGCTAGTTTGTCTTTGATTATTAGACAGAATGAGCAAGAAACTGAAGAGGACTTTAACCCTTGACAGCTTCTATACAGATAGAGAGCAGACGCTAAATCCTGAGGAGACTAAAAACAGACTGTCTCCAGGTGAATCGCCAAAGGAGGAGATCATCTGTTCCTCAGCACAGATGAACCTCATAGAAGTAATTAAAAAGGCTCTCACAAGGGAGCTAGAAGAAAAATGGGAAAAGCAGAGTAAGGCTTGGCAAAAGGAGAGGGAGGCTTGGGAAAAGGAGAGGGAGGCTTGGCAAAATAGCCTGGAGAAGTCAGTTAAAGAGAGAGTGGATAAAGAAGTAAAATCCTTGAAAAATAGGATTGGTGAACTGGAAACAGAAAATAGCTCTCTAAAAAACAAAATAGGTGGAATGGAAAAAAATTCCACAGAACAAAAGAACTCAATGGGACAATTAGAAAAAGATTTTTAAAAAGTGAGTGAAGAAAATACTTCACTGAAAATCAGAATTGAACAATTGGAATTGAATGACTCGAGGAGACAAGAAGAATCAGTCAAGCAAATCCAAAAAAATCAAACAATGGAAAAGAATGTGAAATACCTTCTGGGGAAGACAACAGACCTGGAAAACAGATCCAGGAGAGACAATCTGAGAATCATTGGACTCCCAGAAAAGCATGATGAAAAAAAGAGCCTGGACACTATTTTCCAGGAAATTATCAAAGAGAACTGCCCAGAAGTCATAGGAACAGAGGAAAAAATAAACATTGAAAGGATTCATTGATCACCCACTGAAAGGGATCCTAAAATCAAAACACCAAGGAATATAGTGGCCAAATGCCAGAACCCTCAGATGAAGGAAAAAATACTGCAAACGGCTAGAAAAACCCAATTCAAGTATCAAGGAGCCACAATGAGGATCACCCAGGATCTGGCAGCATTCACATTAAAAGATCGAAGGGCCTGGAATATGATATTCCAAAAGGCTAAGGAACTTGGGATGCAACCAAAAATAACTTACCCAGCGAGAATGAGCATCTTTTTCCAGGGAAGAAAATGGACATTCAACGAAGTAAGCGAGTTTCATCTATTTCTGATGAAAAAGCAAGAACTTAACAAAAAGTTTGATCTACAAATATAGAACTCAAGAGAAATCTAAAAAGGTAAAGATTAATCTTGGGAACTATATTTCGGCTATATAGATGTATAAAGAATACATGTATACCTTGTTCTAGAAATTGATGTGGAAAGGACATTGTACCAGAAAAAGGGTAAAGTGGGGGTAGTACATTTCATGAAAAGGAATAGGAAACCTATTATATCTGAGAGAAAGAATGGAGGGGGATGAATATAGTGGGTACCTTACTGCCTTCAGAATTGGCTTTAAGTGAAAAATCTTAAGACATATTCAATCTATGGTGAAACTTCTCCCACCTCATTGAAAAGTGAGAAGGGAAAAGTGAAAAGGGAAGGAATAAGCTAAGCGGAAGGGAATACGGAAACTGGGAGGGAAAGGGGTAAGATAGAAGGAGGAACTCTAAGGTGGGGGGAGGGATACTAAAAAGGGAAGGCTGTGAGAAGCAAGTGGTGCTCACAAGCTTAATACTGGGAAGGGGGGTAAAGGGGAAAGAAGGGAGAAAAGCATAAACCGGGGTTAACAAGATGGCAAGTAATACAGAATTAGTCATTTTAACCATAAATGTGAACGGGGTAAACTCCCCCATAAAGAGGAAGCGGTTAGCAGAATGGATTAAAAGCCAGAATCCTACAATATGTTGTTTACAGGAAACACACCTGAAGCGGGGAGATACATGCAGGTTAAAGGTAAAAGGTTGGAGCAAAATCTACTATGCTTCAGGTGAAGTCAAAAAAGCAGGGGTAGCCATCCTGATCTCAGATCAAGCTAAAGCAAAAATTGATCTAATTAAAAGAGATAAGGAAGGGCACTATATCTTGCTAAAGGGTAGCATGGAAAATGAAGCACTATCTATATTAAACATATATGCACCAAGTGGGGTAGCATCTAAATTCTTAAAAGAGAAATTAAGAGAGCTGCAAGAAGAAATAGACAGTAAAACTATAATAGTGGGAGATCTTAACCTTGCACTCTCAGAATTAGATAAATCAAACCACAAAATAAATAAGAAAGAAGTCAAAGAGGTAAATAGAATACTAGAAAAGTTAGATATGATAGATATCTGGAGAAAATGTAATGGAGACAGAAAGGAATACACTTTCTTTTCAGCAGTTCATGGAACCTATACAAAAATTGACCATATATTAGGACATAAAAACCTCAAACTCAAATGCAGTAAGGCAGAAATAATAAATGCATCCTTTTCAGACCACGATGCAATGAAAATTACATTCAACAAAAAGCCAGGGGGAAGTAGACCAAAAAGTAATTGGAAACTAAATAATCTCATACTAAAGAATGATTGGGTGAAACAGCAAATCATAGACATAATTAATAACTTCACCCAAGAAAACGATAATAATGAGACATCATACCAAAATGTATGGGATGCAGCCAAAGCGATAATAAGGGGAAATTTCATATCTCTAGAGGCCTATTTGTATAAAATAGAGAAAGAGAAGGTCAATGAATTGGGTTTGCAACTAAAAATGCTAGAAAAGGAACAAATTAAAAACGCCCAGTCAAACACTAAACTTGAAATTCTAAAAATAAAAGGAGAGATCAATAAAATTGAAAGTAAAAAAACTATTGAATTAATTAATAAAACTAAGAGTTGGTTCTATGAAAAAACCAACAAAATAGACAAACCCTTAGTAAATCTGATTTAAAAAAGGAAAGAGGAAAATCAAATTGTTAGTCTTAAAAATGAAAAGGGAGAACTCGCCACTAACAAAGAGGAAATTAGAGCAATAATTAGGAGTTACTTTGCCCAACTTTATGCCAATAAATTCGACAACTTAAATGAAATAGAAAAATACCTCCAAAAATATAGCTTGCCCAAACTAACAGAGGAAGAAGTAAATATCCTAAACAGTCCCATCTCAGAAAAAGAAATAGAACAAACTATCAATCAACTCCCTAAGAAAAAATCCCCAGGACCAGATGGATTTACATGTGAATTCTACCAAACATTTAAAGAACAATTAACTCCAATGCTAAATAAACTATTTGAAAAAATAGGGATTGAAGGAGTCCTACCAAACTCCTTTTATGATACAGACATGGTACTGATACCTAAACCAGGTAGGCTGAAAACAGAGAAAGAAAATTATAGACCAATCTCCCTAATGAATATCGATGCTAAATTCTTAAATAAAATATTAGCAAAAAGATTACAGAAAATCGTCACCATGATAATACACTATGACCAAGTAGGATTTATACCAGGAATGCAGGGCTGGTTCAATATTAGGAAAACTATTAGCATAATTGACTATATCAATAACCAAACAAACAAAAACCATATGATCATCTCAATAGATGCAGAAAAAGCATTTGATAAAATCCAACATCCATTCCTAATAAAAACACTTGAGAGCATAGGAATAAATGGACTTTTCCTTAAAATAGTCAGGAGCATATATTTAAAACCATCAGTAAGCATCATATGCAATGGGGAAAAACTGGAACCTTTCCCAGTAAGATCTGGAGTGAAGCAAGGTTGCCCACTATCACCATTATTATTTAATATCATATTAGAAACACTAGCCTTGGCAATAAGAGTCGAGAAAGATATTAAAGGAATTAGAGTAGGCAATGAGGAAACCAAACTATCACTCTTTGCAGATGATATGATGGTATACCTAGAGAACCCCAGAGATTCTACTAAAAAGCTATTAGAAATAATTCATAATTTTAGCAAAGTAGCTGGCTACAAAATAAATCCGCATAAATCCTCAGCATTTTTATACATCACCAACAAAACCCAACAGCAAGAGATACAAAGAGAAATTCCATTCAGAATAACTGTTGATACCATAAAATATTTGGGAATCTATCTACCAAAGGAAAGTCAGGAATTATATGAGCAAAATTATAAAAAAGTCTCCACACAAATAAAGTCAGACTTAAATAATTGGAAAAATATTAAGTGCTCTTGGATCGGCCGAGCGAACATAATAAAGATGACAATACTCCCTAAACTAATCTATTTATTTAGTGCTATACCAATCAGACTTCCAAGAAAATATTTTAATGATCTAGAAAAAATAACAACAAAATTCATATGGAACAATAAAAAGTCGAGAATCTCAAGGGAATTAATGAAAAAAAAATCAAATGAAGGTGGCCTAGCTGTACCTGATCTAAAATTATATTATAAAGCAGCAGTCACCAAAACCATTTGGTATTGGCTAAGAAATAGATTAGTGGATCAGTGGAAAAGGTTAGGTTCACAAGACAGAATAGTCAACTATAGCAATCTAGTGTTTGACAAACCCAAAGCCCCTAACTTCTGGGAAAAGAATTCATTATTTGATAAAAACTGCTGGGATAATCGGAAATTAGTATGGCAGAAATTAGGCATGGACCCACACTTAACACCATATACCAAGATAAGATCAAAATGGGTCCATGACCTAGGCATAAAGAACGAGATTATAAATAAATTAGAGGAACATAGGATAGTTTATCTCTCAGACTTGTGGAGGAGAAAGAAATTTGTGACCAAAGATGAACTAGAGACCATTACTGATCACAAAATAGAAAATTTTGATTACATCAAATTAAAAAGCCTTTGTACAAACAAAACTAATGCAAACAAGATTAGAAGGGAAGCAACAAACTGGGAAAACATCATCACAGTTAAAGGTTCTGATAAAGGCCTCATTTCCAAAATATATAGAGAACTAACTCAAATTTATAAGAAATCAAGCCATTCTCCAATTGATAAATGGTCAAAGGATATGAACAGACAATTTTCAGAGGATGAAATTGAAACTATTACCACTCATATGAAAGAGTGTTCCAAATCATTATTGATCAGAGAAATGCAAATTAAGACAGCTCTGAGATACCACTACACACCTGTCAGATTGGCTAAGATGACAGGAAAAAATAATGATGAATGTTGGAGGGGATGCGGGAAAACTGGGACACTAATGCATTGTTGGTGGAGTTGTGAACGAATCCAACCATTCGGGAGAGCAATCTGGAATTATGCCCAAAAAATTATCAAATTGTGCATACCCTTTGATCCAGCAGTGTTTCTATTGGACTTATATCCCAAAGAAATACTAAAGAAGGGAAAGGAACCTGTATGTGCCAAAATGTTTGTAGCAGCCCTATTTGTAGTGGCTAGAAACTGGAAAATGAATGGATGCCCATCAATTGGAGAATGGCTGGGTAAATTGTGGTATATGAATGTTATGGAATAATATTGTTCTGTAAGAAATGACCAGCAGGATGAATACAGAGAGGACTGACGAGACTTACATGAACTGATGCTAAGTGAAATGAGCAGAACCAGGAGATCATTATACACTTCAACAACGATATTGTATGAGGACCTATTTTGATGGAAGTGGATTTCTTTGACAAAGAGACCTGAGTTTCAATTGATAAATGACAGACAGAAGCAGCTACACCCAAAGAAAGAACACTGGGAAATGAATGTGAACTATCTGCATTTTTGTTTTTCTTCCTGGGTTATTTATACCTTCTGAATCCAATTCTCCCTGCACAACAAGAGAACTGTTCGGTTCTGCAAACATATATTGTATCTAGGATATGTTTTTGCAACATATCCAACATATAAAGGACTGCTTGCCATCTAGGGGAGGAGGTGGAGGGAGGGAGGGGAAAAAAATTGGAACAGAAATGAGTGCAAATGATAATGTTGTAAAAAAAAATTACCCTGGCATGGATTCTGTCAATATAAAGTAATTATTAAATAAAAATTTAAAAAAAAGAAAATTGATGTTTTGTGAAGAGCTAGTAGGCAACTAGGTGGCTCAATAGGGAAAGCACTGATCCTGGAGGCAAGAAGATCTGAATTCAAATGTAATTTCAGAAAATTTATAATTAAATTGTGATCCTTTACTTCTGTTTACTTTAATTCTTTGCAAAAGAAAATGACAAATTAGATATCAGTCTTCCCCTGCCCAGGCAATTGGGGTTAAGTGACTTGCCCAGGGTCACATAGCTAGGAAGTGTTAAGTGTCTGAGATCAGATATGATATCAGTTCCTCCTGACTTCAGGGCTGGTGCTCTCTGCGCTGCGCCACTTAGCTGACTCTCTCACTAGTATCTTTGCCAAGAAACCCTATGAACAGCTAATTGGAAAAAATTACATATTTAATTTCCTTAACAATTAATTGATTTTTTTTTCTTTTTGCCGAGGCAACTGAGGTTAAGTGACTTGCCCAGGGTCACAAGGGCAAGCTAGGAAGTATTAAGTGTCTGAGGCTGGATTTTAACTCAAGTCCTCCTGACTTCAGGGCCTGTGCGCTATCCACTGAACCATCTTGCTGCCCCTTCAACTAATTACAATTTAACATTCACTTCAATTGTGACTGCTGACAGGAAACATTATTTGAAGAAGGAGTTCTTGAGTTTTATCAGACTACCAAAGGGATTCACAATGTCTAAGAGGGTAAAACAAGAGGAAATACATTCTGCATCTCTTTGACTATAATTATGTTTTGATTAAAAGGAGTCTTGAAGTTGAATGGATAAGTCAGTATCTCTGGTTTTTTATTTATCACAGGATCACAGGAGCTTAGAAATTCTCTGGGTTAAGGGGTCCTAATTTTTGCCATGTCTTTCTTTGTATTCTCTGCTCTTTGGAAGAGCTCTATTAGTTTTCCTATGTCTCTGACTGATTCTTTCCTGTTACCTTCCCTGGCTTCTTTACTTCTCCTGGCCCCTAATTATGGGCATTCTGCCTAAGTTTCTGTGCTTAGAGTCATCATTTTTTCCTCCATGGTCTCTTTATTGATAATTTCATTCATTTTGTATCACAGAATCACAAAATTTGGAGTTTAAAAAGGACCCAAAGACCATCATATATCTGGAAGAAGCAATCCTTTTTATAACATATATAACAAACGATCTTTTCTTCTACAGTTAATACTTTCTAATCGAAACTCTTCCTTGGTATGTCCACTCCTTTAGAATAATTTTAATTGTATGAAAATCTTTCCTAATATTAAGAATAAATTTCCCTTTTTGCAAATCCTAATCTTTGCCTCTGGTGGCACTCTGAATCTTTCCTTGAGCTCAAACAGAGTGAATCTAACCTGTCTTTCATATGACAACCATTTAAGTCCTTTAAATTTGTCTTTATGAACCAATTGAATCCTCTCTTCAATGGGAAAATAATTCCCAGTTTCATCCACTATGTAACTGTAACATAGATTCACCATCTCACTTGTTTGTCTCTGCAAGCTCTTCAACTAGTCAATGTGGTACAAGAACCATGGCATCAAGAATTAAATATAATATTCATGGTGAAGTCAGCTAAGGGGAGAATACAAAGAAATGGCCACATCCTTAATCTTGCAACTTATACCTCTAGATACAAACCAAGATTGTAATAGCTTTCATAGTTGCCATATCATATTGTACAATTCATTTTGTGTTTGTTGTTCATTAAGATCCTAAGGTCTTTTTCTCAAACCACCTGTTGGACATCTATGCTTCTCCAATCTTGTACCTGAAAAAGTGAAATTTTGTACCCAAATAAAAGACTATATTTATTTCTACTAAATTTCATCTTAGAAAATTCATCCCAGCATTCTCAAATGTCAAAATCTTTTTAGATCTTATTTGTTATCATGCAATGTATTTTTTTAGTCCTTTGCATTTTTATGTCATCTGCAGATTTGACAACCTTTGACCAAATGATTGAGAATAAAAGTGAAATAGCACAAGTCTGGGCACAGATACCTAGATACTATTTGAAACTTCTTGACTTTTATTGAACTATTAAGAGCTATATATTGAAGCAGAAAGAATATGGCAATTAGTCAGGAAGATCTGAATTCAAATTGAATCATGCCTCAGATCTTTATTGCTTGTGTTTCCTTAGTCAAGCAATGTAAGTTCCCATATTTCAGGAGGTTTTTTGACCTCTAAAATGAGGATGAAAATAGCATCTCACAGAATTATTGTGAGGCTCAAATGAATCAATATGTGTAAACTACTTTGCAGAATATAAGGCATTATATCTTGTCTGGGGGAAAAAGGTCTGTTCTAGACAGATTTAAAGATTAATGCTACACTTTTTAAAAAAATGATAGCTATGCAACATAAATTGTTCTCAAAAACAGAAAAAATACTATCAAATTCTTCTTATGAGACAACTCAACAAAGGCAAAACTAAAAGAAAAAGAACTATAGAACAATATCACTTAGGAATATTGAGGAAAACAAAATTTGCATTCAAATCATAATTTTTTAAAACCCTGAATCCAAAATTGATTCATTATGACAACATGGAGTTTAAGCTAGGAATTATAAATATCATTAAAGATTTAAAAACAATTAACATAGCTATATTTTGTAAGTATTACATCAATTACATGATTATGTCAATAAATATATAAAATCCCTTGTGTAAAGGACCACACTCATGCCAAAAACCTACAAAGTAGAGATACTATGGGACATTTTTGAGAAAGAGGCAAATTTTGATCTTTTAAATAAATATTTATTTTTGTTCTGCTAAATGAATGTATAATAAGATCACCCTTTAGCTTTCAAAGCTTTTCTGTTAGTCTTGCTTTATTTCTGGCTAGAAGGAAAATTTAAAATCTGATTTTAAAATGTGTGTGTTCCAAAAAAAAGGGAAAAGGACTTATTTGTGTGAATATATATAACAGTTCTTTTTGTAGTGGCTAAGAATTGAAAATAAAAGGGATGTCCATCAATTGAGGAACAGTTAAACAAGGTATGCTATATAATTGTGATGTGACATTATTGTGCTATAGAAATGACACAACAGATGATTTTAGAAAAATGTGGAAGGACTTACATTGTAATGTCCAGGCTAGCTTTCTAGGGGTCCTCTGGACGGACCTTGGTTTCAGCAGGATAGTCACCACAAGGATAGATAGGAATAGAGTCTAAAATCTTTATTGTCTCCTTCACAGTCTCTGTCTGCCACAATCTGATCCAGTCTTGATCCTAGTGGTGCAGGAGGCAGGAGAGCCACAGGAAGATAGTCAAACATGGAATGTCTCATTTCCAGTCCTCTCAGCCCTGAAATAACTCAGTATGATTACATCATTACAGCACATTGAGTATGTGTGAACTAGAGAACCATTACATCACCATACTAAGTACTAAGTATATGTGAACTAGAGAAACATCATCTCATCAATTCCACTGAGTTAACACCTTATTGTAAGTATCCTTGTTTCAAGTTTACTCCTCCAGAGTTCTGGCCCTCTACATTACATGAATTTATACAAAATTAGGTGAGCAGAACATTTAGGTGCCTAAATGTTATAGGCAGTAATAGTGATATCATATAATAAAGAACTATGAATAACTTAGTTATTCTCAACAATACAATGATGCAAGACAATTTCAAATGACAAATGATGGACTATACTATTCCTCTTCAGAGAAAGAAATGATATTTTTGAATACAGACTGAAACATGCTGTTTTTCACTTCCTTTCTGCCCTTGTTTTCCTTCCTTTCTTTTTCATTTATTCAAATCTTCTCATACAAAATGACTAATAGGGAAGTTTTATGAGTGCCCATGTATAATCTATATTTGATTGTTTGCCATCTCAGAAAGAGAGGAGAAAAAGCAATAACAAGGTGATGCAATTTGGAAATAAAAATGTTTTTAAATGAAAAATCTTTCAGCTTCTGGAGGTAGAGACAAGATGGAGGAGTGAAGCCAGCAAGTTGCTTGAGCACTTCCATTTTCCCTCAAAAACCACATGAAACCAAGCCTCTGAACAGAATCTGACAGAATGAAATCACTCTTTAGCTCAAGATAGATTGGAAAAACTTCAAGAAAGGTCAGTCTCACTGGGGTGAAAAGGGTGTTCAGTCCTGATCTGACAGACTCTGAGAAAAGCAGAGAGAGGGTCTTAGTCACAGAAGATCAGAAACTGATCCTTGATCTTGGCACAGTAGAGAAGCAGATCATGTAGAACAGCCTCCAGTCCCAGCTCAGAAGGCAAACTTTAGGAAATCAAGCTGCTTCCTAAAAAGAGAAGGCAAACCTAACCCCTGCAAACACAAAGGGCTTCAATGCTCAAAGCTAAGGCTCAGAGCTGCACAAGAAGCCCCCTTTACCCCAGGATGAAAGCTCAATGATAAAACAAAAAAGAGGAAAAAAGCATAAGAAAAGGAAAGAAAATGAGCCAGAAACAGAAAAGAAAAAAATTAAACAATGAAGTAATATCAATACTAATCATATATGCACCAAGTGGCACAGCATCCAAATTCTTAGAGGAGAAGTTGTCAGTTACAGGAAGAAATAGACAATAAAAGTATAACAGTAAAGGACCCTCTCAAAATAGATTAATCTAACCACATAATAAACATGAAAGAAGTAAAGGAGGTGAATAGAATCTTAGAAAGCTTAAATATGATAGAACTCTGGAAAAAATGAATGGGAATAGAAAGGGATATACCTTTTTTTCAACAGTACATGGCACCTACACCAAAACGGAAACTGAATTACAGCATTAAACACCTCACAATCAAATGCAGAAAGGCAGAAATACTAAATGCCTTTCAGATCATGATGCAATAACTATTACATTCAACTAAGGACTATGGAATAATCAACTAAAAATTAATTGGAAATTAAACAATTCTAAAGCTAAACAATGCTTATGTCAAACAACAAATCATAAAAACAATCAATTTCACCGAAGAGAGTTACAATAATGAAAGAACATACAAAAATTTCTGGAATGCAGCATAAGCAGTTCTTAGGGAAAATTTTATATTCTTAGATGCTTCACTAAACAAAATAGAGGAAGAGGAAATCAATGAATTGACTATGAAACTAAAAAAAGATCTTTTTAAAAAAGCAAATTTAAAACCCCCAATTAAGTACCAAATTGGAAATTCTGAAAAATCTGAGGAGGTATTAATAAAATTGAAAATAAGAAAAGTATTGAACTAATAATTAAAATTAAGATCCCAAGGAAACCCCAATAAACTTTGGATGTAAAATACTATTTTCATCTAGAAGAAAAACTATGGAGACTGAATATAAATCAACACATACTATGTTCACTTCTTTTTTCTGCTTTCTTATTTGGTTGTGGTTTTTCCCTTTTGTTCTGATTTTGCCCTCCCAATATGATTCATAAAGCAATTTGTATTTGAAAAATATGTTTTAAAAATGTAACAAAAATAAATTAAATTAATAGCTGGTTTTATGGGGGGGGAAACCCAATAAGAGAAGCAATTATTTAATTTGATTTATTAAAAAAAAAGAAAAAAGGAAAACAAAGTGCCAATATTGAAAAGAGTGAATCCATCACCAAATAAGAATTTAAAACAACAATTAGGAGCTATTTTGCCCAACTATATGCCAATAAATCTCACAATCTAAGTGAAATAGATATTTATCAAAATATAAATTGCTGAGATGTACACAAGAGAAAATAAAATATTTAAATAATGTTCTTTTAGAAAAAGAAATTGAACAAGTCATCAATGAACTATCTAAGGAAGTATCTCCAAGGCCAGATGGATTCACAAGTGGATTTTACCAAACATTTAGAGAATAATTAATTCCAATATTTTATAATTTTTTATGATACAAATATGTTGCTGATACTTAAGTCAAAGTATCTTACCAAATTCTTTTTATGATACAAATATGATGCTGATACCTGGAACAGGAAGGGCCAAAACACAGAAAGTAAGTTACAAACCAATTGCTCTCATGAATATTGATGCAAAAATTTTAAATAAAATATTAGAAAAGAGATTATAGCAATTTATCACCAGGATAATACACTATGACCAGGTCAGATTTATTTCAGGAAAGAAAGGCTGATTCAATATTAGGAAAATTATTAGCATAATTGTGATCAATTATGTATGTCAATAATATATGGTCAATATCAATTATCAATAACCAAACTAATAGAAATCGTATTTAGCTCAAAAAATGAAGAAAATTCTTTGAGAAAATACAGCACCATTCCTTTAAAAAAATTAGAAAACATGATAATAAATGGAGTTTTTCTTAAAACTATAAGCAGGGTCTCTCTAAAACCATCAACAAGAATTATATGTACTAGGGATAAACTAGAAGCTTTCCAAACAAGACCAGGGATGAAGTAATGATGCCACTTATCACAATATTATTCAATATTATACTAGAAATGTTAGTTTAAGAAATGAGAAAAGAAAAAGAAATTGAAGGGATTAGAATGGGCAATGAAGAAATAAATCTCATTGGGGCAGCGAGGTGGCACAGTGGATAGAGTACCAGCCTTGAAGTCAGGAGGACCTGAGTTCAAATCAGGCTTCAGACACTTAGCACTTCCTAGCTGTGTGACCCTGAACAAGTCACACAACCCCAATTGCCTCAGCCAAAAAAAAAAAATCACTCTTTGCAGATGATATGTTGGTATTCTTAGAAAATACTGGGGAATCTATTTTAAAAGTACTTGAAATAATTCACAACTTTAGCAAAGTTACAGTATATAAAATAAATTCACAAAAACCAATAACACTTTTGGATACTACCAACAAAGCCCAACAGCAAGAGATAGAAAGAGAAATTCCATTAAAATAACAATAGACAATATAAAATATTTGAGAATCTACCCACCAAGACAAGTCCAGGAACTATATGTCACAACTGCAAAATACTTTTCACAGAAATAAAATCAGATCTAAACAAATGGGAAAATAGTAATTGCTCATTGGCAGGCTAAACTAAAATGATAAAAATGATAACTCTATCTAAATTAATCTATTTTTTCAATGCCATACCAATCATAGTGTCAAAAATTATTTCATAGTTAGAAAAAAAATAAAATTATTCTGGAAAAGCAAAGGGTGAAAAATATCAAGGAAATTGATGAAAAATGCAAAGGAATATGGCCTAGCCATGTCATATCTAAAACTATATTATAAATCAGCAGGCATCAAAACCATTTGGTACTGACTAAGAAATAAAATGATAGATCAGTGAAATAAGTTAGGCACACACAAGACACAATAGTCAATTACTATAGTAATCTATTGTTTGATATACCCAAAGACTCCAGCTTTTGGGATAAGGAGATAAGACCTCACTATTTGAAAAAAATTTCTGGAAAAACCAGAAAACATTATGACAGACTCTAGGCATAGACCAACATCTCACACCAAAATAAGATTGAAATGGGTTCATGATTTAAATATAGAAGGTGATACTATAAACAAATTAAGAAGCTAGGAATAGGATAACTGTTGAAGAAGGGAGAGATTTATGATCAAAGAAAACAAAAAAAAATGTAAAATGTATAATTTTGATTACATGAAATTAAAAAGATTTTTCAGAAACAAAATCAACGCAGCCAATATTAGAAGGGAAGCAAAAAGCTAGGAAACAACTTCTATAGCCAGTGTTTCTGATAAAGCCTTCTTTTCTAAAATGTGTAAAGAGCTGACACAAATTTATAAGAATACAAATCATTCCCCAGTTCATCAATAGTCAAAGGATATGTTTTCAGAAAAAGAGACTATAACCATATATATTCACATGAAAAAGATGTCCTAAATCACTATTGATTAGAGAGAGGTAAATTAAGATAATTCTGAAGTACCATTTCATACATCTCAGATTGACCAAGGTGTCAGGAAAAGATATTGGGGATATGGAAAAACCAGGAAACTAATGCATTGTTGGTAAAGTTGTGAACTGATTCAACTATTAATGAGTCTATATTCTAATGAAATCATAAAAGAGTGAAAAAAACATGGGCAAAGGTGTTTGTAGCAATGTTTGCCCTGGAGACTGTGGCAAATAATATTTGTGATTTGTTGTAGAGATTTATCCCCAAGTCTCCTCATTAGACAGATCATATTATTGTCTTTCCTTTCCTGAAGCATCTCAGCTCCCTATGGGACAACAAAGAACTTCACCTGAAGCATAATAGATTCTGCTCTAGCCTTTTTCCTTTGATCTCTATGTATTGTTCTGCTTTAAATGTATTTCTTGTAAACAACATATTGTAGGATTCTGTCTTTTAATCCAGTCTGCTATATGCTTCTGCTTTATGGGAAAGTTCACTCCATTTACATTTATGATTAAAACTACTAATTCTGTATTTCCTGTCATCTTATTAACCCCAAATTATACTTTTCTCTTCCCTTTTCCCATTTCTCTCCTCACCAGTATTTTATTTATGTACACCACTTTCCCAAGCAGCCCTCCCCTTTTTGAGTCCCTTCCCCTTTCTTATACCTGTGGTGATCTTCTTCTCAAAACGCAGCCAGGTGATAAAAGTTCAGATCTTTTATTATCTCCAATATAGCCCGGTTAGCTTAGAGGCCTATCTCTCTGCTTGGTTCCAAGAGCTCTCTCCGAATGTCGCCAAATCCAAAGGTCTGGTCCTTCAGCCTCTGCCTCTGCTTTCTTCAGCCTCCAGCCAGCTCCACTCTTCATGTCATTCCGGTGAAATCTGACCGAGAGCCTCTGTCTGTTTCTTTTATCCAAGAGGAAGGAATTGTGGGATACGAGAGAGAGGGATTATGGGTTTTCTCCCATAGTGCTCTCTGGCCCAAAGAGCTTCAAGAGAGGTGTGAACTCATAAAGGTACAAAGTTTACTTTGTGAAGCTGGCATACTTGTGAACTCCAATGAGTAAAGGTGTAAACACAAGCCTTGTATTAATTAGTCCTACTTAGTACCTCGTTTCAGGTTCTGCCCAAAACATCTTCTTGTAAGATTAGATCAACTCTAATTAGTTAGCAGTTTGTAAGGATTCCAACATATACCTTTCCACTAATATTTCTGTTTTCTCTTCAATTTAGCCTACCCCCTCCCTTTTTGCCTTTCCTTTCCCACGTTTCTATAAGAAGAGAGAAGTTTCTCGGTTCTGATTTTTAGTGAATTGTTTTCTTCATTTCACTTTTTAAACTTCTTTTTGTATTTGTCCAATTGAAATTTTACATGTTATTTTGTTCTATGGATTTTTTTCCCATTTCACAAATTCTGTTTTTCAGGGAGTTAGTGTCTTTTTCCATTTTCTCAAATTTGTTTTAAGAAGGTATATGCTTTTTCCATTTCACTACTTTGTAGTGAATTTTCCTCAGATAATTTCTGTGATGACTTTTCCAAACCCTCTTATAAAGTTCTTATTTCCTTTCCCCATTTTTCTTCCATGTTCAGTGAATTCTTTCAATGGCTATATAATATTCTTTCTTTGAGACAAATCTGATGAGAGTAAGAGTCACACAATGTTCATCACTCTCCCTTCCTTCCCTCAATTATAATAGATTTTCTTTGCCTCTTCTAGAGATGTGATTTCCCTCATTTTACCTCTAATTTCTTCTTTTTCCACTACAATCCCCTTTCCACCTTCTTTTTTTATATTATAACAGTAAAATCAAATTATATATGCAGTCTCTATGTATACCCGTAACAGAAATATAGTTCTCAAGAGTTTTCTTTTTATCTTTTTAGGATTCTCTTGAGTTCTATATTTGGAGGTCAAGTGTTTTGTTAAGCTCTGGTCTTTTCATCAAAAATGAATAGAATTCACCTGTTTCATTGAATGTCTATCTTCTTTCCTGAAAGAAAATGCTGAATTTAGCAGGGTAATTTATTTTTGGAAGCATTCCAAGTTCCTTTGCCTTTTGGAATATAAAATTCCAGGCCCTTCAATCCTTTAAAATGGAAAATGCTAGGACGTGGTTAATCCTTATTGTGGCTCTTTGGTATTTGAAATTTTTTTTTGCCTGCTTGTAATATTTTTTTCTTGTTTGGATAGTTCTGAAATTTAGCCACAATATTCCTTAGGGTTTTAATTTTGGGGTCTCTTTCAATAGATGTTCAGTGAATTCTTTCAATGGCTATTTTACTTTCTGATTCTATCACATCTGGGAAGTTCTCTTTGAAGATTTCCTGGAAAATAGTGTCTAGGGTATTTTTTCATCATAGTTTTCAGGAAGTACAATAATCCTTAGATTGTCTTTCCTAGATCTATTTTCCAGGTCAGTTATTTTTCTAAGTAGGTATTTTACATTTTTTTCTCTTTTCATTTTTTTGGTTTTGCTTGACTGATTGTTGATGTCTCATTGAATCATTCCTTTCCATTTGTTCAGTTCTGATTTTTAGTGAATTGTTTTCTTCATTTCACTTTTTAAATTTCTTTTTGTATTTGTCCAATTGAAATTTTACATGTTATTTTGTTCTATGGATTTTTTTCCCATTTCACAAATTCTGTTTTTCAGGGAGTTAGTGTCTTTTTCCATTTTCTCAAATCTATTTTAAGAAGGTATATGCTTTTTCCATTTCACTACTTTGTAGTGAATTTTCTTCAGATAATTTCTGTGATGACTTTTCCAAACCCTCTTATAAAGTTCTTATTTCCTTTCCCCATTTTTCTTCCAGCTCTCTTTTAAAATCTTTTATAGTTTCTTCTAGTTGAGCCTTGTGTGATGGGGACCAATTTATATTGCCCTGTGGGGCTTCATCTGGAGACAATCTGCTTTTATTCTCCTCAGGGTTTGAAATCTGTTCTTCTCTTTCACTATAAAAACTATCTATGGTCAAAGTTCTTATGGCCAGAGAGTCACTTTCCTCTACAAATGGCTGTGGTTGTGCTGAGTCGGCTGACTCACTTCTCACATAGTGGGAATGGAGATTCTGGCTTTTACCTTTTATGCTTGTGTTGGGAATTTTATAACTTCTTTGCTGATCCAATAATGGCATTGCAGGGCAAAAGAGTAGTTTTATAACTTGGAAAGGGGTTTCTATTAGGTACTGGAGAACTGAGTAGGTCTGTAAACAGAGACAAAGCAGGCAATAAAGAAAGAAAAACTAAAATAAGAGAGGAGGATGTATGGGATCAGAAAATGAAAAGCTCACGCAGTCTCTTAAACAAGGCTGATTGAACAAAAATTCAAAAGAAAAGGTAAGGAATTAGATCAGTGGGAAAGGTGAAAGATCCAATCCTTGGAAGCAATCTTTGGAATATTTCTTTTGGGACTGAATGGAAGAAAAAGGGTCAGAGTGCTGGAGGTTTAAGATGGAAATTTGGAGAATTGAGGGAAATCACTTCAGAGGATCTGAATAAAATATTTAATAAAATACTTATCTAGAAGAAAACTTAAAATGATGTTTCCCAAATCCTTCATGTTGTAGATGAGGAAATTGATACTACAAGAAGTTCAGTGATATGTTTAAAGTCACATTGGTGTGAGAATCAGGTTTTGAACTCAGATTTTCAGATTGTAAATCGGATTTTCTTTCTAGGGTGAGGGCAGGGGAGAGTAGAGACAGCAGCTTGAGAAGAATGGCAATTTTTTTACAGCAAATGACTTGTATAATATGATAGAGTATCCAGAATTCAATTAAAAGTTACTGTCTAGGGGCAGAGCCAAGATGGTAGAGAGGATACATGCTTCATTCTAAGCTCCTCTTCTACCCTCACTACTTATTACCAAATTCAGCCTCTGAAATAGTGCTGGACTGGTAGAATCCACAATTATTGGGAGTACAACAAATTACCAGCCAAAGATAATCAGGAAAATCTCCAGAAAAGGTTTGTCCTGATTGGGCGGGAGGAGGCCAGCACAGGCAGGGAGGCAGAACATGGAGGCTAGCACACTGAAAGGACCAGAGGTGGGGGTGGTCCCCTCAGATAGAGAATTTGCAGAGAGGACTCTACCAAAGGTTGGTTGCTCTGCTTTGGTTGCAAAGCAATAGATCAGCAGAGAAGTTACACAAATGCCAAAGGTAGAGTGTATCCCCCAAAATGCCAGAATTTTAACAGGACTTGGCCACACCCACCCAGCACTGGGAGTGACTCAGCACAGACCACAATGCAGCTATGCAACCCACATTCTGCAGCCTGGGCCTCTGCCTGGGGCAGTCACACTTCTGTACAGTTGGGGAGGGGGGACTCTTCCCAGAGCAGTGGAACTTCTGCTTTGGGGCTCTGTCCAGGGCAGTGGCACTTCTGCAGCTCAGCCGTGCTTTGCAGCCCATTTGCAGGGCAGCTACTGTCCATCTATCTTTCCCTGTTTTGTAAAGGAAACTGGTAAACTCCTTGCCCTGAAAGCAGACCCTAATGGCTAGACAGACCCCAAAGAGATACTGAAGAAGGGAAAGAGATCTATATGTGCCAAAATGTTTGTGGCAGCCCTGTTTGTAGTGGCTAGAAGCTGGAAAATGAATGGATGCCCATCAATTGGAGAATGGTTGAGTAAATTGTGGTATATGAACATTATGGGATATTATTGTTCTGTAAGATCAGCCTTTGGTAAATCTGATTAGAAAGAGGAAAGAGGAAAATCAAATTGTTAGTCTTAAAAATGAAAAGAGAGAACTTTCCACCAAAGAAGAGGAAATTAGAGCAATAATTAGGAGTTACTTTGTCCAACTTTAGGCCAATAAATTTGATAACCTAAGGGAAATGGATGACTACCTTCAAAAATACAGGCTTCCCAGATTAACAGAGGAGGAAATAAATTGCTTATATAGTCCCATTTTAGAAAAAGAAATAGAACAAGCTATTAACTCCCTAAGAAAAAATCCCAGGACCAGATGGATTTACACGTAAATTCTACCAAACATTTAAAGAATAATAAACTCCAATGTTACATCAACTATTTGAAAAAATAGGGAATGAAAGACTCCTGCCAAATTCCTTTTTGGACACAGACATGGTAGTGATACCAAAACCAGGTAGGTTGAAAACAGAGAAAGAAAATTATAGACCAATTTCCCTAATGAACATTGATGCTAAAATCTTAAATAAAATATTAGCAAAAAGATTACAGAATATCATGCTCAGGATAAAACACCATGATCAAGTAGGATTTATACCAGGAATGCAGGGCTGGTTCAATATTAGGAAAACTATCAGTATAATTGACCATATTAATAACCAAATTAACAAAAACCATATGATTATCTCAATAGATGCAGAAAAAGCATTTGATAAAATCCAATATCCATAAAAACACTTGAGAGTATAGGAATAAATGGACTTTTCCTTAAAATAATCAGTAGCATCTTTTTAAAACCATCAGTAAGCATGATATGTAATGGGGACAAACTGCAACCATTCCAAATAAGATCAGGAGTGAAACAAGGTTGCCCCCTATCACTATTACTATTTAATATTGTATTAGAAATGCTAGCTTTGGCAATAAGAGTTGAGAAAGAGATTAAAGGAATAAGAATAGGCAATGAGGAAACCAAATTATCACTCTTTGCTGATGATATGATGGTATACTTAGACAACCCCAGAGATACTACTAAAAAATTATTAGAAACAATCCACACCTTTAGCAAAGTTGCAGGATACAAAATAAACCCACAAAAGTCATCAGCATTCTTATATATCACCAACAAAACCCAACAGTTAGAGTTACAAAGAGAAGTTCATTTAAAGTAACTACTGATTGTATAAAATATTTAGGAATCTATCTGTCAAGGGAAAAATCAGAAACTTTATGAGCAAAACTACAAAACATTTTCCACACAAATTAAGTCTGATCTAACCAACTGGAAAAATATTTAATGCTCTTGGATTGGGGGAGCAAATATAGTAAAGATGACAATACTATCTAAACTAATTTATTTATTTAGCGCTATACCAATCAGACTCCCAAAAAACTATTCTGATAACCTAGAAAAAATAACAACAAAGTTCATATGGAAAAACAAAAGGTCAAGAATTTCAAGGGAATTAATTGAAAAAAAATCAAACAAAGGTGACCTAGCTGTACCAAATCTAAAATTATATTATAAAGCAGCAGTTACTAAAACCATCTGGTATTGACTAAGAAATAAACTAGTTGATCAGTGGAATAGGTTAGGTTCAAAGGACAAAACAGTCAATAACTTTAATAATCTAGTATTTGGCAAAACCCAAAGACCCCAGTTTTGGGGATAAGAACACATTATTTGACAAAAATTGTTGGGAAAATTGGAAATTAGTATGGCAGAAACTAGGCATTGACCCACACTTAACACCGTACACCAAGATAAGGTCAAAATGGGTTCATAACCTAGGCATAAAGAATGAGATAATAAATAAATTGGAAGAGCATAGGATAGTTTACCTCTCAGACCTGTGGAAAAGGAAGGAATTTATGACCAAAGAAGAACTTGAGATCACTATTGACTGCAAAATATAAAATTTTGATTACATCAAATTGAAAAGTTTTTGTACAAATAAAACAAATGCAGACAAGACTAGAAGGGAAACAATAAACTGGGAAAACATTTTTACAGTCAAAGGTTCTGATAAAGGCCTCATTTCCAAATATATGGAGAATTGACTCCAATTAATAAGAAATCAAGCCATTCTCCAATTGATAAATGATCAAAGGATATGAACAGACAATTCTCAGATGAAAAAATTGAAACTATTTCTAGCCATTTGAAAATATGCTCCAAATCATTATTAATCAGAGAAATGCAAATTAAGACAACTCTGAGATACCACTAGACACCTGTCAGATTGGCTAGAATGACAGGGAAAGATAATGTGGAATGTTGGAGGGGATGTGGGAAAACAGGGACACTGATACATTGTTGGTAGAATTGTGAACACATCCAGCCATTCTGGAGAGCAATTTGGAACTATGCTCAAAAAGTTATCAAACTGTGCATACCCTTTGATCCAGCAGTGTTTCTATTGGGCTTGTATCCCAAAGAGACACTAAAGAAGGGAAAGGGACCTGTATGTGCCAAAATGTTTGTGGCAGCCCTGTTTGCAGTGGCTAGAAGCTGGAAAATGAATGGATGCCCATCAGTTGGAGAATGGTTGAGTAAATTGTGGTATATGAACATTATGGGATATTATTGTTCTGTAAGAAATGACCAGCAGGATGAATACAGAGAGGACTGGTGAGACTTAAATGAACTGATGCTAAGTGAAATGAGCAGAACCAGGAGATCATTATATAACTCAACAATGATACTATATGAGGATGTATTCTGATGGAAGTGGATTTCTTCAACAAAGAGATCTAACTCAGTTTCAATTGATCAATGATAGACAGAAGCAGCTACACCCAAAGAAAGAACACTGGGAAATGAATGTAAACTGCTTGCATTTTTATTTTTCTTCCCGGGTTATTTATATCTTCTGAATCCAATTCTCCCGGTGCAACAAGAGAACTGTATGATACACATACATTGTATCTAGGATATACTGTAACCTATTTAACACGTATAGGACTGCTTGCCATCTAGGGGAGGGAATGGAGGGAGGGGAAAAATCAGAACAGAAGTGAGTGCAAGGGATAATGCTATGAGAAATTACCCTGGCATGGGTTCTGTCAATAAAAAGTTATTTTAAAAAAGTAAAAATAAAAGAGATATCCAAATTCACACCTCCCATAATCCCACTTTCAGAAGAGGAGTCAACCTTTGAGGTTACACCTCTAAAAGAGCATAAAAACAGTTGAGCTCAGTCAGGAGAGTTCAGTTGAAAAGATTGAGAGGAGAGCGTCAGTTGGAGATTGAGAAGCCACAAGTCAGAATTAAGCTAGAGGCAGAAGCTGGCAGAGACAAAAGACAAGCTGCAAGAGCTCTTGGAACCAAGGAAGGAGAGAGTCCTCTAAGAAAGCTAACCAGGCCCAAGGAAAGAAACAAGACTTGGAAGGAGAAAATAAAGGATTTGGATTTTATCAGCAGACTGCATTTGAAGTGATTATTACTCTAAACTGAAATGAAACTAAGGCTGCCTCCAGAAAACCTCTCCAAGAAACCTGCCCACAAAGAAGCATCATATATTATACAAAAGAAGAGAACACCACAACTGATCAATCTAACTCTATCAGCATTAAGTAATTAAACTACACTACAAGTTAATGGCCCCTAAATAGCCTGCACTGCATCAAAACTGTACTTTGGATGTTACTATCAGCATAAAACTGAATTTCAGCTATCATCTTACTGAATTAAGGATCCTGCATTTCTTTAGGTTTTATTTGTACTTTATTTTTGATGAAACTGAATGCTACCTCCTTAGACATGGATGAATTATTTTGCTGGCATAGCCTGTGGAATTCCCATATCTTATTCAGCAGCTTCTGAATTTCTCCATCATTTTTGACTCAGATGAGCAAATAGAGTGTTGAATGCAAAATCTCTGAAAACTTCCCACTCCTTTACTGCTCTTCTCATGCCAACTATGTGTTGGCACAATATAACCTCCAAATTAGTAACAAACTGTCCACTCTCAGAGAAGCAATATAAGGTGTTTTCATTAATTCTTCATGTAGTCTTTTTGTCTTGGAGTGCCAATTGTGGTTGTGGAATTATACTTTTGACAGTCTCCAGATCTTTATAAGTTTTTTCAGGATTTGTCATGGTGAGAATATTGGCACTGATAATCTGCAAGTGCCATTTATATTGTCATGAAGCTGTTATTCACCACTTTGGGGATACATCCAAGCTTGTTTACTATATTCATTTTAATTGCAAAGCCTACATCAGCTTTGTAGCACTCCTCTCCATTCTGGCCATCTAGAAAAACATGTATCCACTTTGATTTCTTCTTTGGAAATCATCCAGTTTATATCATTTGACTATTTTCAATGGGGATTAATTCACATTCTTTTCTATTAAACAAAGTTCCCTATATATTTTTGATATGATACATTGCATGTAAAATTTCTCACAAATTTTCTGTTTTCCTGATGATCATGGCTATATTTATTTTATTTTTCCAATTTTTAAAAATTTAATGTAATTAAAATTATCAATGTAGTGGCTAATTTTATTTTAATTCTCTTGTTTATTTTCAAATTCCTTGCCTATTGATAACTAATATGTTCCTAATATAATATGTATGGCTGTGGGAGGTGCATATATATGTAATTAAACAATATATAGTTCCACATATCTTTTTTTTTCCAGAGAAGAAAAATATGTTCATTCATAGGTACTTTAGAATTGATATGAATATCCATGTAACTTAATTATTCATATTTACTTTTGAAATAATTTAATACTCTTATCACTCTTCATTATTTCATGCAAATTCTATATATGCTTCTTTATATTACTATCTTTAATTTATATTAGTTTTGGATGATTTTTTTTTCTAATGTCACATATGTTATCTCAATTAGGGAGACCGAAGAGAGCAGGAAAGGAAAGAATCTAACTCATATTTCCAAAAGCAAATGTTAAAAATTGTTTTACACATAACTGGGGGAAAAAAGATTAAATATATTGTTTGTTGGCCTTTGTGCCTTTCTGAATTGACATCTGAAGAAATTTTTGTTATTTGTATTTGAAAAAACATTTTATTTTATTTTTCCAAAATTCAGGGTAATTCTATGCCATGGTATATGGTATATGGTAAATACATGGTAAAACAACTTTTAAATATGTTTTTTAAAACTTTGAATTCCAAGTTCTATCCCTCTCCCTCTGTCATCTGTTCCCTCCCTGAAATAGTGAGCAATCTGATTTAGGCTATGTATGTACAATCATAGTTTTATCTTTCTTAAGATCCTAAGCTTTTCAATATTTCAATTAGTCTTCCTATATTGTGACAACTTTTCATCTGTCTGTCTTTGTGGATAGACATATAATTATAGTGTTCCCTTGTTTTTTGATTTGCCTCTCAAGATAATATTAGTGACTTTGAATTTCAAAGATGTAGATTTTGATTCATGAGATTCAGTCTAATAAAGACTTTTCTCACAACTAAAGGAGTCAGCTAAACAGTGGGAAAGGAGGATTTGTTAGGTAAGATATTACAAGGAACATCTGAAAAAGTTCAAACTAAAGATGTTTTCAGGGACATTTTCGATCTGGAGATGATTGTTTCATGATTTAAGAGACTGAAGGAGAGGACAGATGTTGAAAATCCCTTCTGTAATTTGGAGATTTTTAAGAGAAAGAGAGAGGGCCAAGATTAAGTCAATTCATATCAGATGCTCTTTAAATGCCTACAAAGTTTTAGGTACTAGGTTATGTTCTTTGCATGCAAAAACAAATATGAAACAGTCTCTACTCTCTGAGAGCTTTTAGTCCATTGTGACAAGGAATATTCAAAATGGAAACAGAAAAGTAAAATGAAATTTATGCAGTAAATTTAGTGGATCTGGGTGTAATACTATTCACTGGGGAGATCAGACATTCTAAATGGAGTTAGCCTCACAATCAGCACTGAATGGAGCTAAGGAATCCAATATACAAATGTGAATATGGACCCCCCCTGTTTCATGTATGGGAAACTCTCTGTGTGATGGCTATGAAGGAAGAGATGGTAACATTGTTCCATATAGGTGATAGAACCTAAGTATTTTGGGACAGTGATATGAAATCAACCTAGAAACATGTGTTGAAACCATAGTATGAAGGATTATAAAAGACATAGAAGATGAAATGTTTTTCTAGAAATAATAGGAGGCCAGTGAAATATCTTAAGCAAAGTTGTGACATGATTTAACCGATGTTAGAATTTGATGAAATCAATCATGGTAGCAATTGCACTTTTTGCAGTTATACACTTTCAATGTCTCATTATGATAAGACATTGACTTTAGTTTCTCAAGGACCATATCATTACAGCTCCACTTCTTTCAGGTGCAAGTAAGGATAGTCTTCACCTGAAGCAGGCAAAGCACCAAGAGGTTTATACTGAGATTATTACCAAATTTTTTTTTACTACAGCTACTCATAATGGCCATTTGCTTAGGCAATAAGAAGATGGAACTTAGAAAAGATCAAGGTCCATTGTAAACAATAAAACCAGAGTCAATCATTACGATAGAAATACTGAGCTTTATCAGTCAGCATTTATTAAGCACATTTCAGTCACTGTACCAAGCATTGGACATAGAAAATAAAACAAAAGATAGAACTTGACCTTCAAGATCATACAACCTAATGGGGTGGCAACATACAAATATATATAAACAAGCTATATACAAGATTATTAGTGTTCAATATATTAATAATAAGTGAATAAAATAAATAATTCATAAATGAATAATTATTAACAAAATGAACACACTTGAACTAAAGAATTGAGAAAGCTTCCAGGAAAAGATAGAATTTTTTTTAATTTTAGGACTTAAAGGAAGCAAAAGAAGTCATTTGGTAGAGTTGAATACAGAGAACATTCCAGATATGGCAGAAAGCCCAAGAAAGTGCCCAGAGCCAAGAAATGGAATGTGTTGTTCATAAAATGACAAAAAGGGTAGTTTTACTGGAGCTAAGAGCATGTGGTATGGAGTAAGATTTTAGAAGAGTAGAAAGGAATTAGGTTATAAAGGAATTTGAATGTCAAACTGATGATTTTGCATTTGATCCTAGTGGCAATAGGGATTCACTGGCATTCTGTAGGAAAAGGTGAGAGAGTGAAATCTGTATTTTAGGCAATATCACTGAAAATGAAAAATGGAATGTAAATTTAAATGGGGAGAAAATTGAAGAATCAAAAATTTCTTACTTCTACTATTTTCCCCAAATGTACCAGTGTCTCATTTCAAGGACCAGGAGCCAGCCCCATCACTGAGAGGAAACTGTTCTGCTAATTAGTTTCCTAAGGGCATCTTTTATGTCCTTATTCCTTAGTGTATAAATAAATGGATTCAACATGGGGGTGACCACAGAGTACATGGACGAGACTACTGTACTCTTCCAGGAAGAATAGGTAGTGGAGGAGCTCAAATACACTCCAAGTCCTGTGCCATAGAATAAGGAAACAACAGAAAGGTGAGATCCACAGGTGGAAAAGGCTTTATACTTGCCCCGAGCTGATGGGATTTTCAAAATGGAAGAACAAATCTGGATATAAGAGAAAAGGATCCCTGTGATGGGGAGAATAGCCAACAGTCCAGCTAAAATGTAAATCAAAATGTAATTCATTAGGGTGTCAGAACAAGAGAGTTTCAGAACCTCAGCAAGATCACAAAAGAAGTGCTGAATTTCATGATCTGTACAGAAGGAGAGCCTTATTACCATCAGAGTGTGAAGAAGGGAATCTAGAAGGCTTATTATCCAAGAAAGCAGCACCAGCAGGCAACACAGACTAGGATTCATGATGGCCGAATAGCGTAGGGGATGACAGATAGCCACAAAACGGTCATAGGCCATTGCAGTAAGGAGAAAATTGTCCATACAACCAAAAACCATAAAGAAATACATCTGAGCAAGGCAGTTAACATAGGTGATGGCCTTGTTTTCTAACAAGATACTTACCAACATATTGGGGACTGTGGTAGATACCATACAGAAATCTGCAAAGGATAAGTTGGAAAGGAAGAAGTACATGGGGGTATGAAGGTGAGAGTCAGAGCCAATGGCCAAAATTATGAGCAGATTTCCAATCACTGTGACCAAGTACATGCCAAAGAACAGCCCAAAGAGAGTCCCCTGCTGTTCTGGTTTTTCAGAAAATCGCAGGAGAATAAAATCAGTGAATTTTGTTTGGTTTTCTGATATTATGGGGCTTTCTTTTCTGCTGAGAAAGAAAAGTGAGAAGAGCATAACATAAAAATATGATTATCCTTGTATACAGAATGGAAAGAACATCAAGTTTTGATTTAGAATTTCTCAGCTCTTCCCTTGGCTCTATCACTTATTATCTTTGTGATCTTGTACAATTTACCATTCATACATACAACCTCAATGCAAGATGAAGGATGTGTTCCTAAAGATGTCTACAATTCTTTCTGGTTCTTTGAGTTTTTGAAATATGAACAACCACATTTAGGAAAGAACAATTTATGAAATCTGAAATTTGCTGGAAACTTTCAATGATCATCAATAACTGGGATAGAAAAGCAAATAGTATTCCCCAGTGATAAATACTCAAAGGATATGAAGAGGCAGTTTGCCAATGAAGAAATCTAATTTATAGTCATATGAAAAACGCTCTAATATATTATTGACAGTCTTAACATTTATTGAGACAACTGTTAGATAGTATACCTACCCCATTGGCTCAAATAATTGAACAGGAAATTGACAAATATAAAAGTAGATGTGGAAAAAGCAGAACAGTAATTCACTGTTAGTGGAACTGTGAACTCTTTGAACATAAAGAGTTCTTAAATTGTTTATACCACTTGACTTAGCAATGCTACTACTAGTTCTGTATCCAAAGTTAAATTGAAGAAAAGAAAAACAATCTATTTGTTTTAAAATAATTATATCAACTCTCTTTTTAATGTCTAGAACTGAAAATTAAATGAATGTTCATCATTTAGGGAATGGCTAAACAAATTGTGATAGCAATTAGCAATAGCAAAAAGAATACTTATTTGCTATAAAAATGATGACCACAAGGATCTTAGAAAGACACAGATAGACTTCCATGAAATAATGAAGAGTAAAATGAGAAGAACTAAGAGAATGTTGTATACAGTGACAACAATATTGTTTTAAGAAGAAAGTTTAGCTACTAAGTCATTCTATTTTAAGTATCCAGATTAATTACAAAGAACATATAAAGGAAGACTTTATCTGCATCCAGAGAAAGAACTGATAAACAGAATTCATTGTCACCTTTTTTCCTCCTGTGTTTTGAAAAAGCATGTTTTGTTTCATAAGTACAGAATAAAATAAATTTTTAAAAAAAATTTTAAATGCCACACACAAAAAAAAGATGTTCTGAAACATGAAAAAAGAAGGAGATGATAAGGGCAGGACAGGTCCACACTTTGTAAACTGGAATCATGAAATCACATAAATGGAAAGTACTTCAAGGGAAGCAAAATATAAAACTGTATCCTATAAAAACAATCTATCCTGCACTATGCCTGTCAAGTAAGCATCTCACCTTTCCATAAAGCTCTC
Organism: Antechinus flavipes; assembly: GCF_016432865.1. Classification (NCBI taxonomy): domain Eukaryota; kingdom Metazoa; phylum Chordata; class Mammalia; order Dasyuromorphia; family Dasyuridae; genus Antechinus; species Antechinus flavipes. Next base: position 664,669,954 of record NC_067398.1, on the reverse strand, counting down.
AATTGAAGGGAAAACTCTGTTTCATAAAGCAACCTATTCCTTCCTGTGTTTGTTCTCCATTTCCTTTCTATTGAGTCAAAATAGGACTGTTTTCAAACATTGTATAATGCTCTCAATCTACCTTCTGAGTCCTTGCCAAACAAATACCATTTTTCTCCCATATAATATCCATTTAAATATGTGAAGACAGCCATCCCATATTGCATGTCTTTTCTCTCTTAGGCCAAATAACTCTAGTTCCTTCAGCTGATCAACAAAAGTCCATCACAATCCTGGTTTCTCTTCCTTACATTCTCTCCAGATTGTCAATTATTTACAAATTGTGATGTCCAGAAATAAGCACAAAATTTCATGTGATGTCTTAACTCATAATAAGCTTACTATCATAACTCTCACATCATTTTAATAAGCATTAGAGTCTTGTATGAAGGAAGAATGTGTGGGCTTGTGTGTTTTCACCTTTTTTATATGCTGCAGCTAAACATAACTGGTAGTAGATGGGATCAGTCTTCCAGTGTTTGGTGAGCTTTCCTGAGAAACATGAGGGTTATGTATATGAAAAAGCATGTCTCAGAGACTTTGCTCCATCAGCTTTGAAAATATAATGGGAGTGCTAAGTGCTAAGCAATAACACCTATCATTTCTGACCCCTCTATAACCCCTCAAATCTCTGAAATACTATATTCTGCAGTCTATCTCAGCTGATTCTATGCTTAAAGTTCATTTTGTATAATGCATGTGGTATTGAAAAGAGGAAAAACTCAATGGAGTATATGGCCTTGGGTGACAATATTGTGAAAGGAAGATGTATCTAGGATTAAAGGGGAATATTCAGTCTAAGATGGTGTTTCTCAAAACATGGAATCAGTTTTCCACATAAGGACTGAAAGCAGAGTTGACTGAACACAAAAACAGGACCATCTACTATGTTCTTTATATTAACTAGAAAGGTTAAGAACAGTCTGAAAAAAACAGAAAAAACTAGACATAATGTGTGATTACAACTCTGAGAACTCTGGAAGACTTAGTGAACCTCAGAATTGAAAGAGACCCTAAATTCCATCTACTTTCACATATACTTGAATAGGTTTAGCCCAATGTGACCATGAAAAATGTGATGTGGCTATGAAAAGCCCATACTAACTCTTCCTATATGGAATGCAGCAGGAATTAATGTAAAATTAGTGCAAAATTTACACTGTGCTAAGGGTTAAAGATCAACAAGAAATAAAAATGAGGCAGGGAGAGGGTAAGTAAGGCATGATAACTGAGCCTGGAGAGTCAGAGACATAAACAGGAGGAGAACAAAGACTAACAAACCTGACTGTTTTCTCAAAATAGGGAATTCCCTGAAGAAAATTATCAATAAGAAAAGAAAGGTGGCATTGGGGTATGATGTTTGAGGATGAAAAGGCTCTGGGTATTGTGTCAAGACTATGAAATTCACAGAATCAGAAACAGAGCAAGGAGGGTGATGAAAAGTAATTTTACAGATGAGAAGTCATTATCCAGCAATCTCCCATAAGCAGGAACTTACCATGTTTTAACAGATCCTATTTTACATTTATAAAGCTTTACTTATTAGGAAATTTGTTTGTTGATTTGTTTTTTGAAATCAAGTCAAAATTTGTCTTTTAACCATATCTTCACTAGTCTAAAGAAAACAGATCTAATTCCTTTTGCTAGCCCTTCAAACACTTAAAGTTAGCTATCACTCCAGAAGAAGTAGGAGCAGAGCACATATCTATAATAGGCAAATACATTGACCTCCCAGAGAAAGAATACTTTGAGAGATATATTTAATCTTCTTCACTTTGGTGAGGTGGTGGTGGTAGTAATAAGAAAAGATCTTCCTGAAGTTGACGGAAACGAAGAGAAAAGAATCACTTAGAAAGTTAAAGAAAGTCTGCATTGACTCATATTTAAATTACTCTCTACTAAAATCCTCCAGTATTTTTCCCATACATAGGATATACTCTAGGATTACTCTCTTAACTTACATTCAGACCAGTAAATTCTGTCCCTAGAGGACAACCACTATTTTCCCCCTCAACGTTCTAGGGAGTAATCCTGAAGAGTTTGAGGATGGGTCTCTACTACTTATAAAGTGAAATACTTATAAAATTCCAATAGTGTGATTGCTCTACTAATTTTAAGTTGATATCAATTAAATAGACTTCATTGGCTTCCAGTGGGGAAACATTGAAGTGTATAAATAGGTTGTCTAAAAAAGCACACGAAAAAAGAAAAAACAGCAATGATATACTCTCTTTAAATCTTTTTTTCCCCCTATCATGATACATGTATCCAATACAATCCTATCACTTGCATCCCTTTTAATCCTTTTTGTCTTCTTTCTTTATCTCTCTTCCTCCAGCCCAATCATGTCCACATATTTAGAGATAGATAAATGCACTGACAGTTGATTAAAGTCTCTACTTCACAATATGCTTGCATTATATACCACCACCTAGTACTAGACACTTCCTGGATAGAAATAGTTCCTTATTGTAGAATTCAAAAAATGTTGATTATTTTCATAAGCTAATTTTTGTGGCAATAAACTCAGCAAAATTCTGAGCATGCAGAACAGTGGGGATAAAAATTGAAGATAAAAAGGTAGGAGAGTAGAAGAAATGAATTAATAGAATCAGAAGAGATAAATCGGAATTTCAGATCACCTGGTCTAACTCATATTAGAAGCAGAAATAGAGAAAGAAAAAAGTCCAAGTGGACAAGGTAATTAAGAGGACAAAATAAAAAAAATTACATTAGGATATTTGAGAGAAGACAATAAGAAATGATGTGTGTCAGAGACAGTTATTTCTGTTGAATTTAAGAAAATCTAAGAAATGTGCATGTACAATGCAGTGACCCTCAGTCACTCAGAATTGAAAGAGACCCTAAATTCCATCTACTTTCACGTATACTTGAATAGGTTTAGCCCAACTACTAAATGAGACAACCAAATATCTTTGTACAGCAATTAATTATACCTTAAATATTAGAGAGACTTTCTTTCTGACATTCTCCATAGGAATTCCAGACTAACCTCTGAAAACTCCCTATGTTTTTGACAACCTTCACAGCATATGCATTGGACTAAGACTACTCATCAGTACTACTAGGGTAGGAAGTCCTTCTATCACCTCCCCTGCCCTCACCCATACTCTTTGATCATTACTTGTGCATTGATTGATAAATTAAACTTACAGAACCTTTCAGGAGTATGTAGAATCCCAAGGGTCTTTTATGGTAAGAATGAAACTAGTCATACCATTCCCAAATAACTTTTATCTGAGATTAGGGGCATAAACTCTCAGTCTTCCCACTGGTTCATTTGAGACTTACCTCCGGCTAAAGGTTATCCCTGGTATTTGGATTATACTTGGTTGAGATAGATTAGACAACAACAGACTCATATCTCTGCTATTGTGGTAAAAAAAAATAAGTATATATTTTTTTCAGAATTTCAGAATGATTTAAGTTCACTAAAAAACATTCCACAAAGATGATTTCATTTGATTCTCACACAGACACTCACAAAAGAAAAACCACCAGGAAGGCAAAAAGAAATTTTTGATTCCCATTATATGGCTCAGGATCAAAGGATGAAAATAATTAAATAAATGTCCTTTTATCAAAAAGGGAACCTGAACATAACTCAGCAGATGTCTTATGCTACTTTACTTTGCTTTTCTTCCAAACTGGATCCTGGGCTAAACTCTGGGCTTTCAAATAAACTTTGAAGCAGGTCAGATTTTCTTGTTCTATTGACTAATTTAGACTGTAATTTCATCTGTACAGGTTTTGGGAGATTCTCCTTGAATTTCTGAGCAATGCTGCTTCTCCTTTCTCTTATTTCCCACCTCTTTTACTTTTTCTCTTCCCAACAATTCCTATCTCAAATATCTTATTGAAAATAAACAATGGGACAGGTTTAACTGAGTGTATCTATTGGAATGGAGGGCAAGAAAGGCAGATGCTTAGGTCCCCAAAAAAAGTAAAGATTTTTCAGGTGGTACGAATGATATCTCTGGGAATTAAAAGCAGATCCTTTCTGGCCTGATTGAGCTTATATCTGGTCCTGTGAAGTAAGAGGTAGAGTATTTGAAATTTCTACTGCCTGTGAGGTTCAATTCCCCCACCCTCTTCATTAGAAAAATCATATAATTGTACTTCCTATTCCTGAATAACTGAACTCCCTATAGGGCATGAAATGATTACAGAAATCTTTCTAACAGTGAGAGTTGTCCAGCATTACACATGAAATTCATAAACCCTGGAGATCTTGAGCATTGAAAGCTCTTCAGTCCGATCAGACTCATTATATGTTCACTGTTTCCTAAGACATCCATTTCTGCTACTATAGCATTTTAATTGCAAGAAAGTATTTGCTTCTACTGAGGTAAAATCAGGCTGCTTGTACAATTACCCCATTGTTCCTTATTGCATCTTCTAAAGCCCAGAAGAGCAAGTCCAATTACTCTTTCACATTAGATTATTTCAAACTCACACAGAAACCTTTGATGTCCAACTTGTGGCTTCTTTTCTCTAGGAAGCATGTCAAATTTCTTTACTTGGTCCTCACCCATATTATCTTTATCATTTGCCTTTCCAAACCAAATCTAAGACCTGACATTTATTCCTATTTAATTTCATTTAATCAACTCTGGCTCAATATTATAACTGGTCGAGATTTTTTGTTATATTTGTATAGTCATGAAAAATTCATTTTTATTTTAATCATAATATATAATCATAATATAAGTCATGTCATAATATTAATATAAATCAATATAATATATCATAATATAAAATTACAATAGAGTATATAAAAGATAATCATAATATAAAAGAAATATATCATAATATTATAATAGTACGTATATTATAATCACAATATAAAAGAAAACAACACCCCCTAGAAACCCTAAGAAATATAAAATTTAAAAGTATGTTTCAATTTCTTTTCAGACTCCTTTCATTTTCTCTGGGGATGGGTAACATTTGTCATCACAAGTCCTTCAGAGTTGTTCAAATTCTGAAAAAAATACACACTTAATATGTTTCATAAAAAAACTTAACATTGAACATTTGCTCTATTAATCAAAATTATTCAATGCCTATTTAAATCAATTCATGTCCAGTCAAAAAGTATCACTAATGTTTTTAGTCTTTTCAAAGTACCATTAGGAGGAGTACAGTGTTGTAGCTGGAGGGATTTTGGCTAGAAAGATTTGGGTTTGAATACAACTTTTGATATTTAATAGCTTTTCTTTTCTGCAAAGTCACTTAATGTACCTGAGCCCACTTTCTAAATTAATAGAATGTTGATAATAAAACCTACATTGCATATTTTTGTGATCAAGTAAAATAATATATATGAAAGGAGAAAAGCTAAATCCATATATACATACTTTACTGCTATAATTTCTTTTTTGTTATTATTACTGTAATTAAATGATGTAATCCAGAGAGCTCACAAATCACCAAAGTTGGTTGTTATTATTTTTCAAACTTGAAAAGGATGAGAATTGTATTCCTATATTAGGAATGTGTACCTAACTGTGGCTGATAAGGAAATATGAGCTCAATAAGCTCTGCCAGTTTGGGCACAAATAGTTCACATTAATATTTGAGATAGATTGTCTAACTTTGCATAACTTGCATTGATTCTGAGCTAATTTTACTCTGCTTTGGTCACAGAATACAGCACCTTCTATTATGAAGGCACACCTGGCTGGTCAGTACTTTGCCACTGTCTGCTTTGTCATGCAATGAATTCTAACATTCTTCCGAGAGACCTTGGGAATGTCGTTGGATTACTTTTTCCCACACATGTGTTCTTGCCCTTTCTCAGGTCTCCAAAAAAAAAATCTTTTTGGCAAGCATTCAAAACAATGTAGCCAGCCCAACAGAGGTGTGCTCTCTTCAGTAGAGTTTAAATGCTTGGTAGTTTAATTCAAGAAAGGAGCCCAGTGTCTGATATCTCGTCTTTTCAAATGGAAGTGATTCCATTACCTCTCACAGAGCTGGTAAACTATACAAGTTTCATAGTCATACAACAGCGAGGTGAGGACAGTGGTTTTATATACCTTCAGTTTGGTTGTTTTGTAACACCTCTTCTTCCACTCTTTCCTTTAGAGACTTCCAAATATTAATATAAGTTACCTCTAGCAGTGCTTGCATGAACCTAACTATCTATGTAGACAAAACTGCCAAGGTAAATGAACTTATCCATAACATTCAAAACGTCTCATTTGCTGTGCCCAATAGTTCTGCATATGCTTGATATGATATGATAGGATGATGGAGTACCTGTTTTATCTTACTGTTAATTGTTAGGCCACAATTAGCAAAAGCAAGAGAGAATTGATCCATACACTGTTGTATCTCATCTTTGAAGGCTATATTGAATGCACAATAATCTAAAAAAAAAGGGGGGGTATGCACTAGCACTCCTCCTCTTTAGCTTTGGCTTATAGCCTTTTCAAGTTGAGGAATTTACTATTTGTGTGGTATCTGATCCTGATGCCACGTTTGTCCTAACTGAAGGAATTTGACAATGTGGCTGTATATCATGCGGAAAAGTATGGAAACAAACCCACAAACTTATTTCACTCATGGATTAATTGTCTGAGACCCCAGGCTAGAATGCCATTGTGAATTTGAGAAAAATATTGATGAACTTTTCTGGACAAATTTTGACATAATTTTTCATAAACTCTCATGACTGAAATGAGCTAAGTCCTTTATCAAATCTATGGATGTGTATAGCCCTCCATTCTGCTCATCACATTTTTCCTAGAGTGATATGCAGGAAACACCATATCGACAATACCTTGACCTTCTCTAAAGTCACACTGGCTCTCAGGTAGATAAACATGGGATAAGTCTATTAAGGAAGACTCTGGCCAAAATTTGCCAGAAATGCCTAAGAGAAACTCCACTGTGATTGGTGTAGAGCAAACTATCCCCTTAACCTTTACAAAAAAAGGACAACAGAAACACACTAAACTCTTGAGACTAAACTTTAATCCTATCATCTAATCTGTAAAATTCGCTCTGTTTTTGAATGAGCAAGGACTCCTACCCTCTAAACCTCAGCTAAAATAGAATCAGCACCAGGTACTTTGCCATATGAAAACAGCCTAATTACAGTTTTCTTCAGTTGGAATTTCTATTAGGGAGCAATTGGCTTCATCCTCAGGTAAATGGTAAATGGATTTAGGATTGATTGATAGTCATGATGAAAATATTGGCACTGATGATCTGCAAGTGCTATTTGTATTGTCATGTGTTGTTATTCACCGCTTTTGGGAGACATAACAAGCATGTTTACTATATTCATTTTGATTGCAAAGCCTACATCAGCTTTGTAGCACTCCTCTTCACTCTGGCCACTCCACAAAAACATGTATCTACCTTTGACTTCGGGAAGCTGGCCTTCATTTGCTGGCCTTATTTCACTCAAAGTTGTTCTTTGAAAGTGACACCTATTAAGTTTTCTCATAACCTTATGGCCTAGGCCACTTGTGTACAGAATAATGACTATAGCTCCTAAAGTATTTGTACTTGCTTCTTTATCACTTGCCTGGTGACCACAGAATTTTAAGATGTATACAGATGGTAAAATGCTATGGTTGATGTCTTTTAATGCAAGCATAAATTATATTTAAGTGAAGCAGAGTTGCACTAAATCATTGGTTTCACTCTCTCTTTCAGAGTAATCACTGTCTACCAGCAGAACAGAGTCAAAATGACCAGTGATGCCCCAAGATGCAATGGATAACACTGGTGTCTTTGAGGTAGAACCAAACTCTACGTGCACCACAGCATCCATTTTAGCTGTTCTCATAGTCATTGGAACAAACTGTTCTTATCTACCTATTTTACCAGGTAAAATCTTCACATGCTTGGGGTATATACCCCACTAATTCAGCAGAGTTTTGGGACCACTAAGCCTGGCTTAGCCTGTCTGCTAAAATGGTTTACCAAGATATGGCCACTTTGCTTGCTAAATTTCTTGGAACCACAGGTGAGAGTTAGATGTGGAAACAAAAGGGGAGAGCAGCCCTGAAAAGAACTCCGCAGTCCTCACACCAGAGGTATGCTAATCTACAGGGAACACACCTTTCACCCAATAAATAACATTTCATTGATAAAGGCTACTTAAGCTAATTCATTTCCATTCATAAAATGTCAGGATTTTTTTAGTCATTACAAGATGTAATTAGGAATAAATGTAGTGAATAAATGGGTTTTGATTGGAAAGATTTTGGACTGAATACAACTTTTGATTCTTATAGTTTTGCATTTCTAGACAAATCACTTTATCTGAACCTCAGATTCTGAATAAATAATATGTTCATAATAAATCTTATATTACATAATTTTGTGAGTATCAAATAAATAATATGTATAAAGGGAACTAACAATCTAAACACTATACATATTTGAATAATATTGTTTCTTATTGATACTATTTCTATAATTATCCATTATCCAGAGTTCCCACAAATCACCAAAATAATAGGCATATGGTCACTCTACACCTAGAAGCAGAAAACAAAATATCACTTTTTTCTTTGGCTTCTTATGCCCAAATTTTTTCCAAGAAAAATGTAAAATAAAGATTAAATATTGGTTATTTCTGGAATTCCCAAAATGTGGGCTCAAGTTCCCATACAAACTCTCAAGATGATAAATTCCAATGCAGCATGAAGCAGCCTTTATTTCATTCTACAGAAAATGTAGAAAATACAAGGACTTCCAAGAGCCTACAAACAGACACTGAAACAGTATGAGATATTCAAACAACTCTGCCTTGGAATTCATTACAGAAAAACCAGTAAAACTCTCAGTAGTCAGAAGCTCTCTTTGGAAGGCAATTTGGGGATGACATTGAGGAACAACACTCTAACATTCCCCTGAGTTACCCTTTCCTTGACAATCCTAAATAGTTCCCTGGGATTTGAATACTCTCAGGAAGGGCAAAATATGTTGGGGATCACTTACCAAATAGTACCATTCCCACTAGTCCTAAATAGTCTGAGTAATTTACTGTCATGGAGGGGTCATGGTGGCAAGATCCAAAGCTTTTAATTCCCCTCTCCTTATGGAAATTTAGTTCTTCATCTACAAGGAATATTTCTCTTTTATTTCCAAATTTGGATGTAATTCAGGATCTCTGGAGAAAGTGTTCATTTTCCCTTGAAATTGTCAACTCAAACTGAGGCTTATTCTTAAGCTAATTCTGGACTAGAAAATCTGTCCTTGTTAGCTAAAAAGTGAGATCTGGGATAACATTACCAAGAAACTCAAACTTTCTTTTCTTCTGCAGTATAAGTTGCCATCATAGCAATTGGGAACTATCCCTTCAAGACAAGTTGACAAGCTTATAAAGGATTCTATCACATATTTTTCAGGAATTCTGTCATTTGGGAGTGGGGCCAAAATGGCCAAGTAAAGATGGGAACTCATCCAACTTCTCCCACAAACCATTCCAAATTTCTTTTTAAAAATTACTCTAAACAACTTTTTTCTTTTCTTTTTTTATTATAGCTTTTTATTGACAGAATTTATGCATGGGTAATTTTTCAACATTGTCCCTTGCAATCACTTCTGTTCCAACTTTTCCCTTCCTACCCTCCATCCCCTCCCCTAGATGGCAGGCAGTCTCATACATGTTAAATATCTCAAAGTATATCTTAAATACAATATATGCATACATATTTATACAGTTCTCTTGTTGCACAAGAAAAATCAGATTTAGAAAGGTAAAAATAACCTGGGAAGAAAAACAAAAATGCAAGTAGTCCACATTCATTTCCCAGTGTTCTTTCTCTGAGTGTAGCTGGCTCTGTTCATCACTGATCAACTGGAACTGAATTGGATCTTCTCATTGATGAAGATATCCAGTTCCCTCAGAATTGCTCCTCAAATAGTATTGTTGTTGAAGTGTATAATGATCTACTGGTTCTGCTCATTTCACTTAGCATCAGTTGACTTAAGTCTTTCCAAGCCTCTCTGTATTTATCCTGTTGGTCACTTCTTACAGAACAATAATATTCCATAACATTCATATACTACAATTTACCCAGCCAATCTCCAATTGATGGGCATCCATTCAGCTTCCAGTTTCTAGCCACTACAAAAAAGGTTGCCACAAACATTTTTGCACATACAGGTCCCTTTCCCTTCTTTAATATCTTTTTGGGATATAGCCCAGTAGTAACACTTCTGGATGAAAGGGTATGCACAGTTTGATAACTTTTTGAGTATAGTTCCAAATTGGTCTCCAGAAAGGTTGGATCCATTCACAATTCCACCAACAATGCATCAATGTCAAGGTTTCCTGCATCCCCTCCAATATTCATCATTATCTTTTCCTGTCATCTTCACCAATTTGATAGGTGTGTAGTGGTATCTCAGAGTTGTCTTAATTTGCATTTCTCTAATCAATAGTGATTTGAAACACCCTTTCATATAAGTAGAAATAGTTTCAATTTCATCATCTGAAAATTGTGTGTTCATGTCCTTTGACCATTTGGAGAATGGCTCGATTGCTTATAAATTAGAGTCAATTCTCTATATATTTTGGAAATGAGGTCTTTATCAGAATCTTTAACTGTAAAAATGTTTTCCCAATTTATTGCTTCCCTTGTGATCTTGTCTGCATTAGTTTTGTTTGTACAAAAGCTTTTTAACTTGATATAATCAAAATTTTCTATTTTGTGATCAATAATAATCTCTAGTTCTTCTTTCATCACAAATTCCTTCCTTCTCCACGGGTCTGAGAGTGTAAACTATCCTATGTTCTTCTAATTTGTTTATAATCTCATTCTTTATGCCTAAATCATGAATCCATTTTGACCTTATCTTGGTGTACAGTGTTAAGTGTGGGTCAATGCCTAGTTTCTGCCATATTAATTTCCAATTTTCCCAGCAGTTTTTGTCCAACAGTGAATTCTTATACCAAAAGCGGGGGTCTTTGGGTTTGTCAAACACTAGATTGCTATAATTATTGTCTATTTTGTCCTGTGAACCTAACCTATACCACTGATCAACTAGTTTATTTCTTAGCCAATACCAAATGGTTTTGGTGACTGCTGCTTTATAATATAGTTTTAGATCAGGTACAGCTAGGCCACCTTCATTTGATTTTTTTTTATTAGTTCCCTTGAGATTCTTGATCTTTTGTTCTTCCAGATGAACTTTGTTGTTATTTTTTCTAGGTCATTAAAATAGTTTCTTGGGAGTCTGATTGATATAGCACTAAATAAGTAGATTAGTTTAGGTACTATTGTCATCTTTATTATATTTGCTTGGCCTATCCAAGAGCACTTAATTTTTTCCAGTTATTTAGATCTGATTTTATCTGTGTGAAAAGTGTTTTGTAGTTTTGCTCATATAGTTCCTGACTTTCCTTTGGTAGATAGATTCCCAAATATTTTATACTATTGACAATTATTTTAAATGGAATTTCTCTTTGTATCTCTTGCTGTTGGATTTTATTGGTGATGTATAAAAATTCTGATGATTTATGTGGATTTATTTTGTATACTGCAACTTTGCTAAAATTGTGGATTATTTCTAATAGTTTTTTAGTAGAATCTCTGGGGTTCTCTAAGTATACCATCATATCATCTGCAAAGAATGATAATTTGGTTTCCTCAATACCTATTTTAATTTCTTTAATCTCTTTCTCAACTCTTATTGCCAAAGCTAGCATTTCTAATATAATACTGAATAGTAGTGGTGATAGTCGGCAACCTTATTTCACTCCTGATCTTATTGGGATTGATTCCAGTTTATCCCCATTACATATAATGCTTACTAATGGTTTTAAATAGATGCTACTGACTATTTTAAGGAAAATTCCATTTATTCCTATACTCTCAAGTGTTTTTAATAGGAATGGATGTCGGATTTTATCAAATGCTTTTTCTGCATCTATTGAGATGAACATATGTTTTTTGTTAATTTTTTATTTTGTTAATTTGATATAGTCAATTATACTAATAGTTTTCCTAATACTGAATCATTCCTGTTATAAATCCTACTTGGTATTATCTCTGGGGATGATTATCTGTAATCTCTTTGCTAATATTTTATTTAATATTTTTGCATCAATATTCATTAGAGAGTTTGGCCTATCATTTTCTTTCTCTTTTTTTGTCCTACCTGGTTTAGGGATCAATACCATGTCTGTGTCATAAAAGGAATTTGGTAGGAATCCTTCATTTCCTATTTTTTCAAATAGTTTATATAATATTGGAGCTAATTGTTCTTTAAGTGTTTGGTAGAATTCACATCCATTTTGTCCTGGAGATTTTTCCTTAGGGAGTTGGTTAATAGCTTGTTCTATTTCTTTTTCTAAAATGGGACTATTTAGTAATTTATTTCATATTCTGTTAATCTGGGCAATCTATGGTAAAACAATTTTTAAAGATTGCTTTTAAATTTTTGAGTTCCAAATCTATCACTCCCCCTCTATCATCTATTCCCCTCCCTAAGATAATGACTAATCTGATTTAGTATATATATTGTCTTCATCTTTCATAAGATTCTTAACTTTTAAATATCTCAATTAGTATTCTTCCAATATTGTGACAACTTTTCACTTATCTATCTTTGTGGATAGACATATAATTATGTTTTTTCCCTTCTTTTTGATTTTTTTCTGAAGATAATATCAGTATCTTTGAGTTCTGAGGATATAGATTTTGATTCAGAAAATTTGATCTAAGGAAGACTTTTCTCACAACTAAAGCAGTCAGACAAACAATGGGAAAGGACAATTTCTAAGGTAACTTGTGCCTTGTAATTGAAAGACAATGCTAAAGACGTTTTCAGGGACATTTTAGATCTGGAGATGATTGTTTCATGATTTAAGAGAGAGGAGAGGACAGACATCAAAAGTCTCTTCTGTGATTTGGGGCTTCTTAAGAGAGAGGGCCAAGATCAAGGCAATTCATATCAGATGCTCTTTAGATGCCCACAATGTTTCTGATACTCGGTTATGTGCTTTGCATGCAAAAACAGATATGAAACAGTCTCTACTCTCAGAGAGCTTTTAGTCCATTGTTGCAGAGAAGATTCAAGATGGAAACAGATGAGCAAAATGAAATGTGGGCAGTAAATTTAGTGCATCTAGACATAATATTAACCAATGGGGAGATTAGGCATTCTAGATGGAGTTAGCCCTCAAACTTAGCAATGAATGGAGCTAGGGAATCCGAGATACAAATGTGAATATGGACTCCCCTATTTCTTGCATGAGAAACAATCTGTGTAATGGCTCTGAAGAGAGAAATGGTAATATTGTTATAAGTAAATGAGTTCAGCTGAAATACTGAGTATGTTGGGACAGTGATGTGAGATCAACCTAGTAAGATGTGTTGGAACCTTATTATGAAGGATTATAAAAGATATAGGAAATGAAATGTTTTCCTAGATATAATAAGAAGCCAGTGAAATATCCTAAGCAAAGTTATGACATGACTGAAACAATGTTTGAATGTGATAAAAACAATCGTGGTAGCAATCTATATACAATCCTTAGTGTATAGATGAATGGATTCAACATGGGGGTGACCACAGCATACATTGCTGAGGCAACTGTGTTCTTCCAGGAAGAGTGGGTAGCTGAAGAGCTCAAATACACTCCAAGTCCTGTGCCATAATACAGTTTTATATTTTCAATGTCTCATTATCACATGGAGTTCACTTTAGTTTCTCATATACAATAATCATCACAGCTCCAATTCTTCCAAGAGCAACTAAAGATAAAGATTTCAATTGTTGCAGGCAAAGCACAAAGAGGTTCATCCTAAGATGAGTACCAAGGATTTTTTTAACACAACCACTCATAATGGCCATTTGCTTAGATATGAAGGAGATGGAACATAAAAAAACAAGGATGAAATTTCATATCAATTTTCCTAAATTTTTCCTTTTCTGTATTATATAGAAATTTATAGTTTACAAATGGAACATATTTCATTTGATGTATAAAAAATGTTAAGGAGACAGGGAAGATCTTCCAATTCCCTTTTCAGAAATAAAGAAAATTTGAGAAAAATCCCTTAAATAACATGTCCAAGGGCACACAACTCATAAGTAGTAGAATAAGGACTAAAATCTTGGCCCTGTCATTCCAAATCCAGCATTTTTTTAATTAGAAAATATCCTGAGGAAGCAGAATGTGTTCAAGCAGATGTGATTTTGGTGTAAGCTTCAATAATAGAAATCATGAGGGGAAAGGTCAAGGTCCTTTATAATCAGTAAAAACAGAGTAAGTCATTAAAGTAGGAATAGTCATACTGATAAGTCAACATTTATTAAGCACCAACTATATTTCAGTCATTGTGCTAAACATTGGGCATACAAAATGAAGCAGATTGTACTTGACCTCAAAGGTCACACAATCCAATAGGAGTAACAACATACAAACAAATATATATATACAAACAAGCTATAAACAAAATTATTGTGTTCAATACATTAATAGTTAATAGGTAAATAAAAATGAATAATGATTATTAAATTATTAACAAAGTGAACACATTTGAACTAAGGAGTTGGGAAAGCTTCCAGGAAAAGATAGGATTTTTTTTTTAATTTAGGATTTAAAGGAAGCAAAAGAGGCCAATAGGTGGAGTTGAATAAAGAGAACATTTCAGACATGGGGAACAGCTTGAGAAAGTACTCAGAGCCAAGAAATAGAATGTGTTGTTCATGGAAAACAAAAAGAATAGTTTCACTGAAGTTAAAACTAGGGTATGGTGTAAGGTTTTTAAAAACTGGAAAGGTAGAGAACTACTTAGGTTATAAAGGTATTTGAATGTCAAACTGATGATTTTGCATTTGATTCTACTACCAACAAGGATCACCTGGCATTCAGTGGGAAAGGATGAAAGAGTTAAATGTGTATTTTAGGGAACATCACTGAAAAAGCAAAATGAAGGGTAGATTTAAGTGGGAAGAAAATTAAAAAATAAAAAATTTCCACCTTCCACTATTTTACTCAAAACTATCAGTGTCTTGTTCCAACAACCAGGAGCCAGCCAATTATTGAGAGGAAACTGTTCTTCTAATTAGCTTCCTAAGGGCATTTTTTATGTCCTTATTCCTTAGTGTATAGATGAATGGATTCAACATGGGGGTGACCACAGCATACATTGCTGAGGCAACTGTGCTCTTCCAGGAAGAGTGGGTAGCTGAAGAGCTCAAATACACTCCAAGTCCTGTGCCATAATATAAGGAAACAACAGAGAGGTGAGATCCACAGGTGGAAAAGGCTTTATACTTGCCCTGAGCTGATGGGATTTTCAAAATGGAAGAACAGATCTGGATATAAGAGAAAAGGATCCCTGTGAAGGGGAGAATGAATAAAAATCCAGCTAAAATATAAATCAAGATGAAATTGACTAGGGTGTCAGAACAAGAGAGTTTCAGGACCTCAGCAAGATCACAAAAGAAGTGATGAATTTCAAAGTCTGTACAGAAGGAGAGCCGTGTTACCATCAGATTATGAAGAAGGGAGTCTAGAAGGCTTATTATCCAGGAAAGCAACACCAACAGGCCACACAGCCCAGGGTTCATGATGACTGAATAGCGAAGAGGATGACAGATAGCTACAAAACGGTCATAAGCCATTGCAGTAAGAAGGAAATTGTCCAACAAACCAAAAACCATAAAGAAATACATCTGAGCAAGACAGTCAGCATAGGTGATGGTCCTGTTTTCTCTCAAGATACTTACCAACATATTGGGGACTGTGGTAGATATCACACAGAGATCTATAAAGGATAAGTTGGAAAGGAAGAAGTACATGGGGGTATGGAGGTGAGAGTCAAAGCCAATGGCCAAAATTATGAGCAGGTTTCCAATCACTGTGACCAAATACATGCCCAAGAACAGCCCAAAGAGGGGGCCTTGATGTTCTGGTTTTTCAGAAAATCGCAGAAGGATAAATTCAGTGAATTTTGTTTGGTTTTCTGGTAATATAGGTCTGAATTTTCTGCTGAGAAAGAAAAGTGAGAAGCGCATAACATGAACATACAATTATCTTTTTAGTATAGAATAGAAAGAACATTAAGTGTTGACTTAGAATTTCTCAGTTCTTTCCCTGTTGATGGAATTTATTATCTTTGTGATCTTGAACACAAGCAATCTCAATGAAAGATGATGGATGTGAACCTAAAAATGTCTACAATTCTTCCTGGTTCTTCAAGTCTTTGAAATATAAATGACTTCATTTAGGAATGAACAATTTATGAAATCCGAATTTTGCTTGAAGCATCAATGACCACTGGGAACACGGATAAAGAAACACCTAGTATTCCCCAGTGATAAATGGTCAAAGGATATAAAAAGGCAATTTTTCAATGAAAAATCTAAACAATTTATACTCATATAAAAATGCTCTAAAATATTATTAAAACAACTGTGAGATATTATCTTATACCTACCACAATGGCTAAAATAATTGTACAGGAAATTGACAAATACAAAAACAGATGTGGAAAAACTGGAACAGTAATTCATTGTTGATGGAAGTGTGACCAATAGTTTTTAAAGCAGTTTGGAATTATGTTCAAAGAGTTATTAAATCGCTTATACCATTTGACCCAGTAATAACACTACTAGGTCTATTTCTAAAGTTAAATTGAGGAAAATAAAAAGGATCTATTTGTTCTAACCTGTTTACAACAGCACTATTTTTATTTATTTGTTTGTTTATTTTTTGCTTAGGCAGTGGGGTTAAGTGACTTGCCCAGGGTAATGCAGCTAGGATGTGATAAGTGTCTGAGGCCAGATTTGAACATAGTCCTCCTGACTTCAGGGCTGGTCCTCTATCTACTGCACCACTTAGGTGCCCCTCACCTCTATTTTTAATGGCAAAGAACTGATAATTATATGAATGCTCATCAATTATGGAATAGCTAATCAAATTGTGGTATATATGATCACAAAATAATACTAATTGGCTATAAGAAATTATGACCCCAAGGATTATAGAAAAACATAGATAGACTTGCATGGAATAACTAAGAGTGAAATGGAAAGAACCAACAGAATATTGTATACTATAAGAATAATATTGTTTTAAGAAGAACTTTGAATGACTAAATCTTTTTGACTATTTTAAGTGCCCAGATTAATTAAAAATGACATATCTGCATTCAGAGAAAGGAGTAATAAATAGAAAAATATATAGAATGATTTTTATATACATATATGTGTTTGTGTGTATATATAGATAAAGAGACACATATCAATATTTGCATCTAATGTTAGCTGTCTCTGGGCATGTGAGTTAGATAAAGAAAACAATATCATATGAAAAATTTGTTATAAATTTAAAAAGAATTGATTTACAAATTCATGTATAGTCATCTTTTTTCTCCATTGTGAAAAAGCAGATATTGTTCCATAAGTAAGAGAAAAAATAATTTTAAAAAAATTAAACTCAAAACAAGTTGTATTTAGACTTTAAAAGAAAGAGAGATACTAAGCCCATGGCTGATTCATACCAGAAGCCAAAAGCTAAGGGAAAGAACAGGAAATTGGTATAAAGACGATTTTGAACTGCACATTTTTTTATCTGGAAACATGAAATCCCATATAACTGGAAAGGACCTCACATGATGCAAAGTATAAAACTGTACCCCACAAAAAAATCCATCCTACATTATGCCTGTTAAGTAAGCATCTTGTCTTTTCTTAAAGCCCTCCACAGAAGGGAAAATTGTTTCAGAAAGCAACCTTTTCTACTCTGTGTTTGCTCTCACTTTACTTTCTATTGAGTCAAAATATACCTATTTACAATTATTCTCTAATGTTCTGTCTACCATCCAGGTTCTAGCAGAACAGATTCCATTTCTCTCCCATATATCATCTCTTTAAATGTGTGAAGACAGCCTTTGCATATTGTATGTTTTCTCTCCCTTAATCCAAGTAAATCGAGTTCCTTCAGCTGACCAACAAAAGCCCTTCACAATCATGGTTGCTCTTCTTTGCATCCTCTCCAGATTGTCAATTCTTTACAAATTGTGATGTCCAAAACTAAACACAAAATTTCAAATAATGTCTTACAAGGACAAATGAATGAAGACTTCTTTTGTATTGGAAGCTATTATTCATTTAATACACCTTAAGCTTTTATGTCATTTTGTCTTCCATATCACTATGAACTCATAATATTCTTACTATCTACTGGAACTCTCACATAATTTTAAAATGAATTAGACTCTTCTTTGAAGGGAGAATCAATAGACTTGTGTATTTTCCCCTTTTTATATGCTATAACTACACATAGCTGATAGTAAATGGGATCAATCTTCTAGTATTTGGTGAGCCTTTATGACTAAGACTCTCCTAAGATACCTAAGTGTGATATATATATATATATATATATATATATATATATATATATATATGAAAAGGCATCTCTCAGAGACTCTGTTCCATCAGGTTTGAAATTATTGTGGAAGCATCAAGCAATGACACCTTTCAATTCTGTCATATGTTCTATAAGCCCTCAAATCTCTGATATACTGTCCCAGGTGAGGTTCTATGTTTCAAATTCCTTTTCTATAACTCATGTGGCATTGAAAACAGAGAAAACTCATTGGAGCATATGAGCCTGGGTGACAATACTGTGGATAGAAGATGTGTCCAAGATTAAAGGGGAGTATTCAGTTTAGAAAGGTGTTTCTCAAAATATGGAGTCAGTTCTCCACGTAAGGAATGAAAATAGAGTTGACCACAAACAAAAACAGGGCCATTTACTATGTTCTTTATGTTAACTAGAAAGGTCAAGAACAGTTTGAGAAAAACAGACAAAAGTTAGACAATATATGAATACAACTCTGAGAATTCTGGAAGTCTTAGTGAACCTCAGAATTGAAATAAACCCTAGATGCCATCTAGTTTCACCTATACCTAAATAAGATTTAGCCCAACATGATCTGTTAAAAATGTAATGTGCCTATAAAAAGCACATATTGATCTCTTCCTACATGACATGCAAAATGAATTAATGTAAAATTTACTATATTCCAGATACAGTGCTAAAGACTAAGAATACAAAAACAAGAAATAAAAATGAGGCAGGGAGAAGAAAAGTACAAGTGTAAGGCATGGTGACACACCCTAGAGAGTCAGAGTCATAGGCAGGAGAACAACAAAGACTGACAAACCTGATCACTTTCCCAGAATAGGGAATTTCCTGAAGGAAATTATCAATAAGAAAACAAAGATGGTATTGGGGTATGACGTTTGAAAGTGAGAAGGTTCTGGACACTATGTCAAGATTATGAAATCCACAGAGTCAGACACAGCAGAGAGAGTATTGAAAGGTAATTTTACAAATCAGAAGTCATTATGCAGAAGTCTCCCATGAGCAGGAACTTGCCATCTTTTGATAGATCCTATTCCACATTTATGAAGCTTTACTTATTAAGAAGTTTGTTTACTTGTTTGTTTTCTCAGGTCAAATCAAAATCTGTCTTTTAGCCATGTCCTTGCTAGGCTAAAGAAAACAGGTCTAATTGATTTTGCTAGCCTTTCAAAGACTTAGAGATAGCTACTACTCCAGAGGAAACAGGAGCAGAGCTCATATCTATTATAGACAAATAGATTGAAATCCCATAGAAAGAATACTTAGAGAGAGATTTTTAATCTTCCTCTTTTTTGGTGGTGGTGGTGGTGGTAGAAGTAACAAGAACAGTCTTCCGAAGTTGATTGATACTAAGAGAAAAGAATCATTTAGAAAGATGATGCTGTCCAAGTCAAAGGAGGTCTGTCTTGACACATACTTAGCTTATTCTCTACTGAGATCCTCAAGTACTTTTCACATATGTAGGATATACTCTGAGATTACTCTCTTACCTTACATTCAGGCCAGAAAGTTCTCTCCCTAAAGGACAACAACTATTTTCCTCCTCAAGGTTCTAGGAAGTAACATTTGAGGATGGAACTCTAATACTTATAAACTGAAATACTTATAAAACTCTCACAGTGTGATTGCTGTATAGTTTTGAGTTGATATCAATTAGATAGACTTCACTGGCTTCTAGGGGGAAAAAGTGATTTCTAATATTGAATAGTACTAACAGGTTATACAACATAGCACACTCATCCAAGGGAAAAACAACAATGATATACTCTCTAACAAGTACAGAGATTAACCAAGGGAAAATGTGATGATGAATAAAAGATCACTCCCTTTCAAGGATCTATAATGAAATTCCTCTTAAGCATACTGTAATGTCTGCCTATACATCTTGCAGAATGAAAATTCTGTAATTATTAAGAAGGTTTTCCTTTTATCAACTTGAAATAAATTTTTTTTTTGCAACTTCCATTCATTATTCCTTGTTTTGCTCTCTGAAGTCAAGCTAAGCACCCTGATCTTTTTCATAACAGTCTTCAAATACTTGAAATAATTTTTCTTCTCTATCATGGTACACATAAGCAATCTTACCTATTACTTCCATCTCTTATATTCCTTTTTATTTCCTTTCTTTATCTGTCTTTCCCCCAGCCCATTCATATCCAAAGACAGATAAACATCCTAACTAAATGACAGTTGATTACAGTCTCTAGTTCACATATATTTGCACTGTATATCACTAAAAAACCCAATACCAGACACTTTCTGAATAGGAATAGTTCCTCATAATAGAATTCAAGAAATGTTGGTTACATTTCATAAGCTAATTTTTGTGCCTCTGAACTCAGCATACTCTGAGTATGCAGAAGAATGGGGATAAGAATGTAAAGTAGTAAGGAAGGAGAGTAGAAGACATGAGTTAATAGAATCAGAAGAAATAAATCAGAATTTCAGATCACTGGGTCTAACTCTTATGAGAAGCAGAAAGAAAGAAGGAAAAAAGTCCAAGTGGACAAGGTAGCTAAGAGATGACAAAATCAATAAAAATTATATTAGAATATAAGAAAGTAGACAATAGGAAATTATATGTGTGTCAGAAGCAACTGTTGAATTTAAGAAAATCTAATGAATGTGAATATGCAATGCAGTGATCTTTTATATAACATGCAATAATGTCTCTAAATGGGACAACCAGATATCTTCAAACAGCAATGAATTATACCCCAAATACTAGAGACACTTTCTTTCTGACATTCTCCCTAGAAATTTCAGCCCAACTTCTGAAAACACCTTTTGTTTTTTGACAACTTTCAGAGCATAAGGATTGGTTTCAGCCTATATATCAGTGCTACTAGAGTAGGAAGTCAATCCATCACCTGCCCTGCCCTCATCCATACTCCTTGACCCTATGATTTGTGCCCTGAGTGATAAGGTCAACTTTCAGAACCTTTCAGAGGTGTATAGAATAACAGAAGTCCTCAATGATATGTATAAATCAAACCATACTATCTATACCCAAGTAACTTTTGACTGGGATTAGGGGAATAATCCATTGATCTTTCCAGTAGTTCATCTGAGACTTACCTCTGTCTAAAGATTGTCCCTGGTGTTTGGATTGTACTTGGCTGAGATGAATTGGATAACAACACACTCATATCTTTGCTATTGTGGTAAAAATAAAAATTTGTCATTCTGAAATGATTCAAGTTCAACAAAAAAATTCCACAAAGATAATCTCATTTCACACACACACACACACACACACACACACACACACACACACACTCAAACTAAGATGAAGACAACAAGAATTTTTTGATTCCCATTATATGGTTTAGAGTGCAAAAAAGAAAATAATTAGATAAATGTCCTTTTGGCAAAAAGGGAACATGAACATGACTCATAGTAGATGGCTTATTCTACTTTCCTTTACTTTTCTTTCAAACTGGGTTCTGGGCTAAACTATGGGCTTTCAAATAAACTATGAAGAGGTCAGATTTTGTTGTTCTATTGACTAGTTTTGGTTGTAATTTCATCTGTGCTGCTTTTGGGAGAATCTCCTTGAGTTTCTGAGCAAAGCTGTTTCTCTTTTCTCTAACTTCCCACCTTTTTTACTCTCTCCCTTCCCAACACTTCCTACCTTTAATAATTTACTGGAAATAACCAATAGGACAACTCTGAATGACTGTATCTATTGGAATGGAGGACAAGAAAGGCAGATACTTGGGTCCCAGAAAAAGTAAAGAATTTTAGGCAGTTGGACTGATATCTTTGGGAGTTACAGAGTCTCTTCTGGCCTAACTGAGCTTATATCTAGTCCTGTGAAGAGGAAGAATATTTGAAATTTCTAATGCCTAAGAGGCTCAATCCCCCAACCTCTTCATTAGAAAAATCATATAATTGTATTTCCCATCTCTGAAAAGCTGAATTCTCTATGGGGCATAAAATGATTACAGAAATCTTCCTAACAGTGAGAGCTGTCCAGCTTCACACATGAAGTTAATAAACCTGGTGATCTTGAGCAGGAAAATAACTCAGAAGCTCTTCAATACAATCAGAATCATATTATATGTTACCAACAAGAAATCCACTGTTTCCTAAGGAATCCATTTCTGCTACTGTAGCATTTTAATTGCAAGAAAAATTTTTTGCTTCTACTGAGGTAAAATCAGGCATCTTGTAGGTTTACTCCATTGTTCCTCCTTGCATCTTCTGAAGCCCAGAAAAACAAGTCCAATCACTCTTTCATATTAGATTATTTCAAACTCCTACAGATACCTTTCATGTCCAAATAAAGTCTTCTCTTCTTGAGGAAAAGGATGTTAAGTTTCTTTACTTGGCCCTCATTTTTATTATCTTTAATTTGCCTTTCTGAACTAAATCTAAAACCAGACATTTATTCCTATTTAATTTCATTTAATTAAATTTGGCTCAATATTATAACTTTTCAAGATATTTTTAATTGTACATGTGTAGTCATGCAAAGCACATTTTTATTTTAATTACAATATAAAAGAAAACAGTACCCCCATGGAAATCCTAAGAATAGGCTAGGCCAGGCACAGACTCAGGCACTGAGAGACCAGAAAACAGCTCACACTGAGTAGACTGGAGAGGAGTGGGGGGTGGTTTTCACCAGCTGTAAATCTGTGGGGAGAATTTTACCACAGTGTCGGCTACTCTGGCAATAAGCTAGTAGATCAGCAGAGAAGCTATGAACACAGGGGGTAAAGACTATAACTCAAAATGCTACAGTCTCTCAGTACCTGGCCATACCCACCCAGCACCCAGAGTGACTCAGCACAATCTCAGCTTGCAATCACTGATCCCAACACAAAGGATGATTTCAGTGCAGCCATTGCTGTCCCACTGCTGCTTCACTGCTACATCCTGTTGTCTATTGAGGAAGCTCAGTAACCCCACATTGCCCCCCAAAGCAGACTGCAGCTAATTTTCTTTGTTTGTTAAAATGAGTAAAAAGGTAAAACAAGCTTTAACTATAGATAGCTTCTATATTGAAAGAGAGCAGATTGCAAACCTGGAGGAGACTAAAAGCAGTTTGTCTCTAGATGAAAAACCAAAGGTGGATATGATCTAGTCCCCACCACATAAGGCTCTCAAAGAAGAAATTTAAAAGGCTCTTAAAAGAGAGCTAGAAGAAAAATGGAGAAAGGAAAGGGAAACTATGCAAGAGAGTCTGGATAAGGCATGTAACTCATTAAAAGATAGAATGGAAAAAGAAATCAATTCCCTGAAAAACAGAATTATAAAACTGGAAAAAGAAAATATCTCCTTAAAAAACAAAATTGGTGAAATGGAAATTCCATAAAACAAAACAACTCATTTAAAAACTCAATTGAACCTAGGCATAAAGAATGAGATTATAAATAAATTGGAAGAGCATAGGATAGTTTACCTTTCACATCTGTGGAAGAGGGAGGAATTTATGACCAAAGAAGAACTAGAGATCACTATTGACTGCAAAATAGAAAATTTTGATTATGTCAAATTGAAAAGTTTTTGTACAAACAAAACAAATGCAGACAAGATTAGAAGGGAAACAATAAACTGGGAAAACATTTTTACAATCAAAGGTTCTGATAAAGGCCTCATTTCCAAAATATATAGAGAATTGAATCTAATTTACAAGAAATCAAACCATTCTCCAATTGATAAATGATCAAAGGATATAAACAGACAATTCTCCAATGAAGAAATTGAAACTATTTATAGACATATGAAAATATGCTCCAAATCATTATTAATCAGAGAAATGCAAATTAAGACAACTCTGAGATATCACTAAACACCTGTCAGATTGGCTAGAGTGACAGGGAAAGATAATGTGGAATGTTGGAGGGGATGTGGAAAAACAGGGACACTGATACATTGTTGGTGGAATTGTGAACACATCCAGCCATTCTGGAGAGCAATTTGGAGCTATGCTCAAAAAGTTATCAAACTGTGCATACCCTTTGATCCAGCAGTGTTTCTACTGGGCTTATATCCCAAAGAAATACTAAAGAAGGAAAAGGGACCTGTATGTGCCAAAATGTTTGTGGCAGCCCTGTTTGTAGTGGCTAGAAGCTGGAAAATGAATGGATGCCCATCAATTGGAGAATGGTTGAGTAAATTGTGGTATATGAACATTATGGAATATTATTGTTCTGTAAGGAATGACCAGCAGGATGAATACAGAGAGGACTGGTGAGACTTATATGAACTGATGCTAAGTGAAATGAGCAGAACCAGGAGATCATTATATACCTCAACAATGATACTGTTTGAGGATGTATTCTGATGGAAGTGGATCTCTTCGATAAAGAGAGCTAATTCAGTTTCAATTGATCAAGGATGGACAGAAGCAGCTACACCCAAAGAAAGAACACTGGGAAATGAATATAAACTGTTTGCATTTTTGTTTTTCTTCCCGGGTTATTTATACCTTCTAAATCCAATTCTCCCTGTGCAACAAGAAAACTGTTCGGTTCTGCACACATATATTGTATCTAGGATATACTGTAACCTATTCAACATGTAAAAGACTGCTTGCCATCTGAGCGAGGGGGTTGGGGGAGGAAGGGGAAAATCAGAACAGAAGTGAGTGCAAGGGATAATGCTGTAAAAAATTACCCTGGCATAGGTTCTATCAATAAAAAGTTATTTTAAAAAAAATTTACTAACATAAAAAACACCTCAATTGAATAACTACAAAAAGAAATTTTAAAAGTAAATGAAGAAAATAATTCATTGAAAATCAGAATTGAACAAATGGAAATGAATGACTCATACTGATATCTAAACCAGGTAGGACAAAAACCAAGAAAGAAAATTATAGACCAATCTCCCTAATGAATATTGATACAAAAATCTGAAATAAAATATTAGTAAACATTACAGAAAATCATACCCAGGATAATACACCATAAGTAGGATTTATTCCAGGAATGCAGGGCTAGTTCAATATTAGTAAAACTATTAACATAATTGACTATATCAATAACCAAATTAACAAAAACCATATGATCATCTCAATAGATGCAGAAAAAGCATTTGATAAAATCCAATATCCATTCCTATTAAAAACACTAGAGAGTATAAGAATAAATGGACTTTTCCTTAAAATAGTCAACATCTATTTAAAACCATCAGTAAACATCATATGTAATGGTGATAAACTGGAACCATTCCCAATAAAATCAAGAATGAAACAACATTGCCCACTATCACCATTACTATTCAATACTGTATTAGAAATGCTAGCTTCAGCAATAAGAGTTCAGAAAGAAATTTAAAAAATTAGAGTAGATAATGAGGAAACCAAATTATCACTCTTTGCAGATGATATGATGGTATATGTGGAGAACCCCAGAGATTCTGCCAAAAAGCTATTAGAAATAATCCACAACTTTAGCAAAGTTTCAGGATACAAAATGAATCCAAATAAATCCTCAGCATTTTTATATATCACTAACAAAATCCAACAGCAAGAAATACAAAGAGCAATTCCATGTAAAATTACTGTCAATTGTATAAAATATTTGGGAATCTATCTGCCAAAGGAAAGTTGGTAACTATATGAGCAAAACTACAAAACACTTTCCACACAAATAAAGTCAGATCTAAACAATTGGAAAAATATTAACTGCTCTTGGATAGGTCGAGTGAATATAATAAAGATGACAATATTACCTAAACGAATCTATTTATTTAGTGCTATACCAATCAGAATCCCAAGAAACTATTTTAATGACCTAGAAAAAATAACAACAAAATTCATCTGGAAGAACAAAAGGTCAAGAATTTCAAGGGAAATAATGAAAAAAAAAAATCAAATGAAGATGGCCTAGCTGTACCTGATCTAAAATACAAAAAAATATATAAAATATAAAGCAGTGGTCACCAAAACCATTTGGTACTGGCTAAGAAATAGAGGAGTTGATCAATGGAATAGGTTAGGTTCACAGGACAAAATAGACAATAACTGTAGCAATCTAGTGTTTGACAAACCCAAAGACCCCCGCTTTTGGTATAAGAATTCACTGTTTGACAAAAACTGCTGGGAAAATTGGAAATTAGTATGGCAGAAACTAGGCATTGACCCACACTTAACACCATACACCAAGATAAGGTCAAAATGGATTCATGATTTAGGTATAAAGAATGAGATTATAAACAAATTAAAAGAATATAGGACGGTTTCCACTCTCAGACCTGTGAAGAAGGAAGGAATTTGTGACAAAAGAAAAACTAGAGATTATTATTGATCACAAAATAGAAAGTTTTGATTATATCAAGTTAAAAAGCTTTTGTACAAACAAAACTAATGCAGACAAGATCACAAGGGAAGCAATAAACTGGGAAAACATTTTCACAGTTAAAGGTTCTGATAAAGACCTTATTTCCAAAATATATAGAATATTGACTCTAATTTAATAGAAATCAAACCATTCTCCACTTGATAAATGGTCAAAGAATATGAACAGACAATTTTCAGAGGATAAAAATGAAATATTTCTACTCCTATGAAAAGGTGTTCCAAATCATTATTGATCAGAAAAATCAAATTAAGACAACTCTGAGATACTACTATACACCTATCAGATTGGCTAAGATGACAGGAAAAGATAATGAATGACGAATGTTGGAGGGGATGTGGGAAAATTGGGGCATTGATGCATTGTTGGTGGAGTTGTGAATGGATCCAACCATTCTGGAGAGCAATTTGGAACTATATTCAAAAAGTTATCAAACTGTGGATATTCTTTGAAGTGTTACTACTGGGCTTATATCCCAAAGAGATATTAAAGAAGGGAAAGGGATCTGTATGAGCAAAAATGTTTGTGGTAGCCCTTTTCATAGTGTCTAGAAACTGGAAAATGAATGGATGCCCAACAATTGGAGAATGGCAGAGTAAATTGTGGTATATGAATGTTACGGAATATTATTGTTCTGTAAGAAGTGACCAGCAGGATAAATACAGAGAGGCTTGAAGAGACTTACATGATCTGATGCTAAGTAAAATGAGCAGAACCAGTAGATCATTATACACTTCAACAACAATCCTATATGAGGATCAATTCTGATGGAAGTGGCTACCTTCAACAATGAGAGGATCCAAATCAGTTCCAATTGATCAGTGATGAACAGAACCAGCTATACCCAGTGAAAAAATACTAGGAAGTGAGTGTGGACCACAACATAGCATTTGCACTCTTTCTGTTGTTGTTTGCTTGCATTTTTGTTTTTCTCCCCAGGTTATTTTTAGCTTCTTTCTAAATCCAATTTTTTTGTGCAACAAGATAACTGTACAGATATGTATAACTATATTGTAACTTTCACTAGCTTATGAAAATGAATTTTATTTGAAGGGATATTTATCATAGGTATAAATATTTTTGCCCACAACCTGAGAGAAGATTTCTTTGTGTATGTGTGTGCATTTGTGAGTGTGTATGTGTGTGTATATGTTTAATTATAGCTTTTTATTTTCAAAACGGATGCAAAGATAGTTTTAAACATTCACCCTTGCAAAACCTTGTGTTCCAAATTTTTCTCCCTCTCTTCCCACCATTCCCTCCTTTAAATAGCAAGTAATTTAATATATGTTAAACATGTACAATTCTTCTATACATATTTCCATATTTATCATGCTGTACAAGAATAATCAGATAAAAAGAGGGGAGAAAGGTGGAATAAAAAAAAGCAAATATGCAACAACAAAAAAGGTGAAAATACTATGTTGTGATCCATGTTCAGTCCCAACATATCCTCTTGTTCAGATGGCTTTCTCCATCACAAGTCTATTTGAATTGGCCTGAATTACCTGAGAAAGGATTTCTAAACTATGGTTCTTTGGTTAATGAAAGGGATGAGATTTCCCAAGCAGTGTGTTCTTAGAATCTGACTAAGGACAAGAGATTTCTTGAACACAAGCTGGAGGTGTTAACTTATAAGTAATATTAAATTTCATTCATCAGAAACCTTGCCTAAGTTTGTTAATGAATTTCTTGTATAGTTATGTCAGTTTCTTTATGTAACTACTATTTTCCTCTTGATATGAAGCACTTCAAATTTTCTTACCCAAATTAAAATAATTTCTAATCATATGAAAAGGTGCTCTAAATCACTATTGATCAGAGAAATGCAAATTAAGACACTACACACCTTTCAGACTGGCTAAGATGACAGGAAAAAATAATGTGGGAAAACTGGGACATTAATACATTGTTGGTGGAATTGCAAATATATCCTACCATTCTGGAGAGCAATTTGGAACTATGCTCAATAAATTACCAAACTTTACCTACTCTTTGATTTAGCAGTGTTTCTATTGGGCCTATATCCCAAAGAGATCTTAAAGGAGGGAAAGGAACACACATGTGCAAAAATGTTTGTGGCAGCTCTTTTCATTGGGGCAAGAAACTGGAAACTAAGTGGATGCGCATAAGTTGGAGAATGGCTGAATAAATTATGATATATGAATGTTATGGAATTTTATTGTTTTATAAGAAATGATCAGAAGGATGGTTTTAGAAAGGCCTGGAGAGACTTACATGAACTGATGATGCTAAGGGAAATTAGAAGAAGCAGGAGATCATTGTACATGGCAACATCAATATTATACAACCATCAATTCTGATGAATGCGACTCCTTCCAACAATGAGATGATTGATGCCATTTCCAATGATTTTGTGAGAAAGAGAACTATCTCCATCCAGAAAGAAGACTGTGGGAACTGAATGTGGATCACAACATAACATTCTAACTCTTTTTGTTGTTGTTCACTTGCATTTTGTTTTCTTACTTATTTTCTTTCCTTTTTGATCTGATTTTTCTTGTACAGCAAGAAAATTGTATAAATACATGTACACATATTGTTTATATTTTAACATGTATAACATATATTGGATTGCTTGCTATTTAGGGGAGGGAATGGGGGGAAGTAGGGGAAAATCTGAAATACAAGGCTAAGCAAGGGTCAGTATTGTCAAACTATTCATGCATATGTTTTGAAAATAAAAAGCTTTAAAAAGAAATTTAAAAATAAATAACCATATTTTTAAAAGTCTATTGAAAACAGCCTGAATCATCTCACTGTTGAAAAAAAACCACATCCATCAGAGTTGATCATCACATAATCTTGCTGTTGCTGTGTACAATGTTCTCTTGGTTCTACTCACTTCACTTAGTAGCAGTTCATGTAGTAGCTCCAGGTCTTTCTAAAATAATTCTGCTTATCATTTCTTACAAAACAATAATATTCCATAACATTCATATACCAGAACTTATTCAGCCATTCCATAACTGATGGACATCCACTCAGTTTCCAATTCTTTGCCACTATAAAAAAGACTACTACAAACATTTTTGCAAATGTGGCTCCTTTCCCCCTTTTTAAGATCTGTTTGAGATTCAGGCCAATAAAGATACTACTGGATTAAAGGATATGCATAGTCTGAGAGCACTTTGGGCATAGTTCCATATTGCTATCCAGAATGATTGATTCAGTTCAAAACTCCATCAACAATGTATTAATGTCCCAGTTTTCCCATATCCCCTCCAACATTTATCATTATCTTTTCCTGTCATCTTAGCCAATGTGAGAGGCATGTAGTGGTACCTCAGAGTTTTCTTAATTTGCATTTCTCTAATCAACACGGATTTAGAGCAATTTTTCATATGACTAGAAATGGCTTTAACATCTGAAAATTATCTGTTCATATTCTTTTATCATTTGTCAATTGAAAAATTCTTTGTATTCTCATAAATTTAAGTAACTTCTGCATATTTTATAAATGAGGCCTTTATCAGAACTTCTAGGTATAAAAAATGTTTCCCAGTTTTCTACTTCCCTTCTAATCATGGCTGCATTGTTTGTACAAAGTTTTTAATTTAATATAATCAAAATTATTCATTTTGCATTTTATAATGTTCTCTAGTTATTCCTTGGCCAAAAATAAGTTCCTTCCCCACAAATCTAAAAACCCTTGTTCTCCTAATTTGCTTATAATATCACTTTTTATATCTAAATCATGAACACATTTGGAACTTATCTTGGTATAGAGTGTTAGTTGTTGGTTAATGCCTGGTCTCTACCATATTATTTTCCAATTTTCCTAGCAACTTTTACCAAATATTGAGTTCTTATCCCAGAAGCTGGAATCTTTGGGTTTATTAAACACTAGATTACTATCATCATTGACTATCATGTCTTGTAACTCTAATCTATTCCAATGATCAACTGCTCTATTTCTTAGCCAGTACCAAACAGTTTTGATAACTACTACTTTATAATATATCCTTCAGCTAGGCCACCTTCATCTGCATTTTTAAATTAATTCCATTGAAATTATTTACTTTTTGTTATTTCAGATGAATTTTATTATTTTTTCTAGTTATGTAATTTTTGACAGTTTGATAAGTGTGATGCTAAATAAGTAGATTAAATTATGTAGAATTACCATTTTTATTATATTAACTTAGTAATATAAGTTTGGCCTATCCATAAATGGAAAGTGTTTCATAATTGTGTCATATCATTCCTGGTTGTGTAGGATGTTTTCTTTAAATAATATGTCTAAGCTTGGTTGGAGTGTTCAAGCAGTCGAGTGAGTCTTAATTTTTTTTCTCCTCACTTTTCCTGTTGAATTGATTTTGCTATGAACTATGGTCATTGCCTTATTCTTAAGCTTAAACTGTTTGCTAAAAGATAAAGCAGAAATAAGAAAAATAATGACAATTATTCATTAGAAGACAAAAGCAGATATAATCAAAATAATCAGTCCATGGGGGGAGGGATAATAGGCTGCTTGGGGGGGGGGGGTCTAAGTGGCATGAGCTAAAAAAGAGAGCAGAAAACATATATTGTATCTAGGATATACTGCAACATATCTAACATATATAAGATTGCTTGCCATCTAGGGGAGGGGGTGGAGGGAGGGAGGGGAAAAATCGAAACAGAAATGAGTGCAAGGGATAATGTTGTAAAAAAAATTACCCTGGCATGGATTCTGTCAATATAAAGTAATTATTAAATAAAATAAAATAAAATATTAAAAAAAAAGAGAGAGCAGAATAAGTTTTCATTGCCAATCAGAGTAAGGATTAGGCTGTTGAAAAAAAGATGTTAAAGATTTGGGTTTATATTTCTGGTCAAGACTAAAAATATAAGAAGATTATAATGTTTGGGCTAGCTTTTTGGAGGGCCTTGGGACTAGCCTTGGTCTCAACAGAATAATCACCACCAGAATAGTCAGGAATAAAGACCTAAGTATTTATTGTCCCCTTCACAGTTTGTGTCTGTCTTAGTCTGACCCAGTCTCCTCTGCCAGTCTAATCTTAGTGCAGGAGGCAGGAGAACCACCATGAGGAAGGTCAAAGATAGAATGTCTGTGGCTGACTTTGTCCTCAGTTTAAACACCCTATTACAATTACATTAACTGTAGTACTATTACATCACCATGTTAAGTACCACATACATATAGACTAGATAACCATTGTCTCATCAATTCCACTGAGTTAACACCTTGTTTCAAGTATACTTCTTTCAATTATACTTCTCCAGAGTTCTAGCTCTCTACAGAATATGATCCCTGTGAATGTCTTATTTCTTTCCATTTACTTTTTGATATACGTGTAAGTTGCTTGTGTTTTATTTAATGCCCTTCAATACACAATTCTTAACAGTGTCCTGTTGTAACATTTATTTCCAGGTTTTACTCTATTAATATCTGTTTTCTCTACTTTCTCCACCTTCAAGTTCCCCTTACCACTTTTGAGAAAAAATGAAAAGCAAGACAACTACATAACAACTACCTTCTATCTGGGGGAGGTGTGGGGGGAAAGAGAGGGAAAATTGGAACAAAAGTTTTGCAATTGTCAATGCTAAAAAATTACTCATGCAATCTTGCAAATAAAAAGCTATAATAAAAAAATAAATAAAAATACACAGATACCTAGATCCAAGTGGAAGAAGTGAAAAAAAGTCAGAACTTTTAAAAATGCACAATTATGTCCCCCAAAATGATTAAATTTGCCAATTAATAGCACATGAGATACACATTTTAAGCAAACAGATCTCAGATAGGAAAACTATACAATAAGGAAAGTTTCAAGTGGGTCAAGGGGAAAGTGGTCTATAAGGGATTTAGAGGTAAATTCTATTTAACACAAGAAAAAATGAATATATTACATAAATTATTCTCAAAAATTGAAAAACAAACATCATGCCAAACTCCTCTATCACACAATTATAATCCTAATAACTAAACTAATGAGAGATACAGAAATAGAACCATAGGCTGATACCATTAATGAATATTGACATAAAAGCTTCAATAAAATCTTAGCAAGACTATAGTATTGTAGACTCCTATACACAAAAGTATTCACTATGATCACAATGTCATGTTTCTTCTCGTATTCTGATCCTTCCCCCTTCCTGATTAAAACTTCTAGAATTCAGATATATTCCAGGCTCTATTCTTTACCAACTTAGAACTTTGTGTTAACATTTTAAGAAGCACAATGATGATCAGAAAATCATTAAAAGAAGGGGAAAAGATAACTGATAATTGTGCCTCTTTAGACCTTGATAGGTTGGTTTTTGGTACCACCATTCACGAAATCTACTTTACAAAGACTAAAGAGAAGAATACTGACTAGAGAAAAATTGATTTGAAAATTATTGGGTGTTTTAGTGGACTATGAATCCAATTTGAGTCCGCAATGACATGATAGTCAAAAAAGCCTAATGAAACTTATCCTGCAATACAGGGGTCAGATTTTCCATAAGAAGGAGAAGATCATGCAACTGTCCTCAACCCTAATAAAAACACATTTGAAATTTTGTGTTCAGTTGTAGGCATCATAATTTAGAAAGAATACATATATTCCAGAGAGAATCCAAGAGAAAAACAACCAAGATGGTGAAGGACCTATGAAGATCAGCTGAAAGAACTAAGGGTTTCTTAGCCTAGAGAAGAGGAATACATGGGGAATGGCATTTGTCTTTACTTAGTTAAAGGGATTTAGGTGAGATAGAATTGTGATTTCTTTTGTAAGAATTCAGAGGGTAGAATTAGGATACTGAGTAAAATTTGAAAACAGGCATATTTTGGCTTAATATAAAAATTCCTCACAATGAGAGTTTCTCCAGAATAGAATATGCTCCCAGGGAAACCAAGGAGGTTTCCCTTCCATGGTCACATTCAAAGGTATATATTGTAGAATGGATTATTTGTGGAGTACAGCTTGGTCTTATTTATCCCATGAAATCCCTTCTAGCTTTATATTATTTTCTTATTTTATTAAAGAATGCATCTATCATGCCAGATCGCTGTTCTCATTCTCTCCTGTTGATTACAGGAGTGGATTATCTGGACACATTATCTCCTTTATCCCAGTGCTAAACTTTTATTTGAGATGATTTTTGTAAATTGTTTATTTCTAAATATAGTTCTTCCTGTTTCAAATACTCTCTGAAGTAGAATGAATCTTGGAGTTTATTTGGTTCCAATTCATCTTGCATTAGGGGAAAGGTGAAAGTAGTGATTTGTTCAAAAATTACAAAGGTACTAAGTGGCAAAGATGGAATGAACCAAGAACAGGGAATTTCAAGTTAGTCTGTTATACATTCCATTTTATATACAAGGATAACTGCATTTTTAAGTAATTCTCTTCTTGCTTTTCTTTCCCAGCTGATAAATCAGCCCCAGTGTACTAGGAAACCAAACACAGTTCACAGAATTTATCCTCCTGAGATTTTCTGAAAAACCAGAACAACAGGGGCCTCCATCTTTGGGATGTTCCTAGACATGTACTTGGTCACAGTAGTAAGAAATCTGCTCATAATATAAGCCATTGGCTCTGATTCTCACCTCCACATCCCCCATGCACTTCTTCCTTTCCAACTTGTCCTTTATGGATCTACGTGTGGCATCCGCCACAGTCCCCAAGATGACGGGGAGCATCCTGACACTAAATAACATAACCCTCAATGCGGTCTTGCTAAGATATATTTCTTTATGGGTTTTGCTGCTTTGAACAATTTCCTCCTCACTGCAATGGCCTATGAGCATTTTGTGACTACCTATCACCCTCCACACTATGTGACCTGCTAATGTTAGTCTCCTGGATGATAAACCTTCTGTAGGCCTTTCTTCACAGTCTGATGGTAACATACCTAAAGATAGCTGCCATTAGACACAAATAAGTATATAATATGTATGTGTGAAATTATTCTATAAATATTTCTATTTATTAATTTTGGTCTGGATATAGATTGCATTTTACTTCATATGTCCTTTATAGTTAATATGGGTGTTTGAAATGTCAGAATAATTTTTTAATTCAAAACTGTTCCTAAAACAGTATTGCTGTTACTATATTCAATGTTTTCTTGCTTCTGTGCTTTTCTTCATTATTTCATGCTTTTCTGAGATCATCAATGTTATTATTTTTATAGGATAGTAATATTCTATCACAGTCATATACCATGATTTGTTCAGCCATTCCCAAATTGATAGTCATCCTTGCAATTTCCAGTTCTTTGCCACCACAAAGAAAGCTGCTACAAACATTTTAGAACATGTAGGACTTTTTTTTCCTTTTTCCCTAATCATCTTTGGAAACACTGCTAGTAGTACTATTGCTGGGGTAAAAGGGTAATTTAATAACTCTTTGGGCATAATTCCAGATTGTTCTCCAAAATGTTAACATTTAGTAATTTCTCCTTTAATCATTTCAGCTGAACTAGTAGATTCAAAATGATATAACAAGATTATTTATATTTGCAGTATTCTGTTCAGTTATGATTTGTAATTTTTTTTCATATGATTATAAATTGTTTCAAATTATTGTTTTGAAAACTTTCTAGTAATATCCTTCAACCATTTTTCAATGAGAGAATAACCCATATTCTTTTGGCTTTAACAAAGCTCTTTATGTATTTTTGATATGAGATTTTAATCTAATAAACTGTTTGTAAATTTTTCCCAAGATTTCCTGCTTTCTCTCTTATCTTGAATTTTGTTTTTCAAGAAACTTTAAAATTTAATGTAATTGAAATTATCCATTTTATGCCCTTTTTATTTCATGCTATTGTTTATTTGTAAATTATTTGCCTATCCATAATTCTATGTTCTTTTTATAACATATATATATCTGTATATGTGTAATACATATATATGAAACTATATAATACCATACGAAACAATTCAGTTCCATATATGAGTTCTCTTTCTGTTCTTTCATAGGTATTTCTAATTGATTGAAATATCCATGTAACTTAATCATTCACATTACTTTCCAAAAAATTTATTACTATTACTGTACACATCATTCTCTTGATTCTGTTTCCTTTATTCTTCATTATTCCATGCAAATCTTTTTGTTTTTCTAAGATCAATCTGTTCAACATTTCTTAGAGCACAGTAGCATTCCATCATAATCATATATCACAACTTATAATAGGCATCCCCTTGATTTCCAGTTCTTTGACACCACAAC
Source organism: Antechinus flavipes (assembly GCF_016432865.1). Classification (NCBI taxonomy): domain Eukaryota; kingdom Metazoa; phylum Chordata; class Mammalia; order Dasyuromorphia; family Dasyuridae; genus Antechinus; species Antechinus flavipes. The sequence continues at coordinate 664,634,033 of NC_067398.1, read as the reverse complement.
AAATGCTGCTATAAATATTTAGAAAGTATAGGTCCTTTTCCTTGTTCCCTAATTTCCTAATTAGGAAACAGATCCAATAATGACATTGCTAGATGCAAGGGTATGCATTTTTATAACTCAAAGGGGATTTCTATTGGGAACTGCAGAATTGAGCATGTAGAAACAAAGCAGCCAGTAAAAAGGGGAAGACTAAAGATGTAAAAGGAGGGGAGATGGGATCAGAAAATTAAAAAATTCAGACAATTCAGAGGAAAAATAAGGAATTGGGTCATCAGCAAAGATATTAGCTCTGGGGATGATTATTTCATGATTTAAGAGGCTGGAGGAGAGGACATCTCCTGTGATTTGGGGATTCCTAAGAGAAAGACAGAGGGCCCAAATTAAATTAATTTATATCAGATGTCCTTTAAATGCCAAGAATATGCCAGGTAGTATGCTATATGTTTTGTCTTCATAAAGAAATATGAAAGTCTCTATTTCCTAAGAGCTTATATTCAAATGTATGAGGAAAACTTCAAGATGTACGCAGATAAACAAAATGAAACATGCAATCATTTGATAGTCTGGGGTAATACTAACAACTGGGGAAATTAAACATTCTTGTTGGAGTAAGCTCTCAAATTTAGAAATAAATGGAGTTAGGGAATCCAAGATATAGAGGTAAATTTGAGCTCTTCTCTGTTCCATGTATGGGAAAGAACCTGTGTAAGGGTTCTGAAAAGAGAGAGATGTGAAAATTGTTACAAATAGGTAAATTTGACTGTATTACTGAGTATTTTGGGGCAGTGATATGAAACAGGCCCATGAACATCAGTTAGAATTAGATTATAAGGGAATTTTAAAGTCATAGGAGTTCTCTATGTTTTCCTATTTATAATAAGGAGCCAGTGAAGCATCTTAACCAAAGCTTTGATTTGGCCAAACCAATATTTGAATGTGATGAAAACAAAAATGATCATGACATCAATTGCACTTTCAACAGATGCGCACTTTCAATATCTCATTGGCACATGGAGTTGATCATAATTTCTGAAAGACTATGTCAAGTATTTCCAAAGCCAACTAAAGAAAAAGACTTCTGTTTATCTGGAGGAGGGGAGAGGAGAGGAAGAAAAAGTTGAAACACATGGTTTTGCAAAGATGAGTGTCAAAAAACTATCTTTTTATGTATTTGGAAAAATAAAATATTATTAAAATCAAAAAAGGGGGAGCATATATAATTATAGAAGAAAAAGATTTCACCTTTCGTATCAGGCAAAGCACATAGAGGCTCACCTAAAGAGCATTGGCCAGCAAGTGAAGATTTTTTTTTTACCACAGTAACTCATCATAGCTGATTGCTTTGACATGGAGGAGATGGCATCTAGAATCCCCAATAATGAAATCTCATATCTATTTCCCCTAATTTCTTCCTCCTTTCCTGTAGCTATATAGGATTTTATAATTTACAAAGCATTCTCATATACTATGTTTGATTTCATGTACACAAAAAAGAAAAGCTAAGTAGTCAGAGTAGATCTTCCAATTTCCATTTCAGAAATGAAGAAATTGAAAAAGATATTAAGTTGACTGTGAGCACACAGCTCATAAATAGTAAAATGAGGACTAAAACCCTGGCCATATCCAGCAATTTTTTAAGCTAGAAAATATCCTAAGGAAGCAAAATATGTTCAACCAGATGTCACTGAGATCATGAGGGAAAAATCAAGGTTCTTTATAATCAATAAGAGCAGAATAAGCCATTAAGGTAGGAACACTGATATTAATCAGTCAACATTTATTAAGCACCTTCTATGTATGAGTCACTTTGTTAAACATTGTGGATACAAAATGAAGCAAAAGACAGTCTTTGACCTCAAGGATCACACAATCTACTGGGTGAGGCAACATACCAACAAATACATACAAACTCTATTCAAGACTAATAGTGCTCAATATATTAATAACTAATAAATTAAGTTAATAAAATTAATAATGATTAATAAATTATTAACAAAGGGAAGACATTAGAACTAAGAGGAGTTGGGAATTGCTTCCAGTAAAAGATGGGATTTTTAGAATTTGGAACTTAAAGGAAGCAAAAGAACCCAGTAGGTGGAGTTGAGTAAGGAGAACATTCCAGATATGGGGTACATTTTAGAAAGTACCCAGAGTCAAGAAATGGAATGTGTTGTTCATGGAATAAGATAGAACCTAGTTTCACTGAAGTTAAGAGTTTATGATAAGGAGTAAGATTATGAAGTGAATTTAATGTCAAACAGAGGATTTTGAATTTGACTTTAAAGAGACAATAGGGAGTCACTGACATTCAATGGATTGAAGAGTGACAGAAAGAAATCTATATTTTAGGGAACATAAGTAAAATGGATAAATGGTGAAAGATTTGAGTGGGGAGAAAAAATGAAGAATCCAAGATTTTTGCCTCCCAATATTTTCATGCAAAGAACTAGTGTCTCATTCCAAAGACAAGGAGCCAATTCCATCACTGAGAAGAGGCTATTTTGCTAATGAGCCTCTTAAGGGCATTTTTTATGTCTTTATTCCTTAGGGTATAAATGAATGGATTCAACATGGGGGTGACTACAGTATACATTACTGAGGCAACTGTGCTCTTCCATGAAGAGTGGGTAGTTGAGGAGCTCAAATACACTCCAAGTCCTGCACCATAGAATAAGGAAACAACAGAGAGATGAGATCCACAGGTAGAAAATGCTTTATACTTACCCTGAGCAGATGGGATTTTCAATATAGAAGAGCAGATCTGAGTATAAGAGAAAAGGATCCCTGTGAGGGAGAGAGTACCCAGTAGTCCAACTAAAATATATACCAAAACATAATTGATAAGAGTATCAGAACAAGAGAGTTTAAGAACCTCAGCAAGATCACAAAAGAAATGTGGAATTTCATGTTCTGTACAGAAGGAGAGTTGTGTTACCATCAGACTTTGAAGAAGAGAATATAGAAGACTTATTATCCAGGAGACCAGCACCAACAGGCCACACAGCTTAGGGTTCATTATGGCTGTATAGCGTAGAGGATGACAGATAGCCACAAAACGGTCATAAGCCATTGCAGTGAGGAGGAAATTATCCAAAGTAACAAAACCCATAAAGAAGTACATCTGAGCAAGACAGTCAGCAAAGGGGATGGCCTTGTTTTCTGTCAAGATGCTCACCAACATATTGGGGACTGTGGTAGATACCACACAGAGATCTACAAAGGATAAATTGGAAAGGAAGAAGTACATGGGAGTGTGGAGGTGAGAGTCAGAGCCAATGGCCAACATTATGAGCAGGTTTCCAACCACTGTGACCAAGTACATGCCCAGGAACAGCCCAAAGAGAGGCCCCTGCTGTTCTGGTTTTTCAGAAAATCGCAGAAGGATAAATTCTGTGAATTGTGTTTGATTTCCTGGTATTATGAGATTGATTTTTCTGCTGAGAAAGAGAAGTGAGAAGGGTATAACATGAAAATATGATTATCTTTGTAAATGAAATGGAAAGAACCCCAAGCTTTTACTTAGAATTTCTAAGTTATTTCCCTGTCTCTGTCATTTATTACCTGAGATCTTAGACAAGACACCATTTACACATGCAACCTCAATGCAAGATGAAGGATGTGGACCTAAAGATATCTACAATCCTTTCCAGTTCATTGAGTCTTTGAAACATGAACAATCACATTTAGTAGTGAACAATTTATGAATACAATCTGAAACTTGTTCAAAGCATCAATGACCATTGAACACTAAGATAAAGAGGGGGATAGTATTCCTCAATGATAACGGGATATGAACAGGCAGTTTTCTCATTAAAAAAATCAAAACAACTTATAGTTATATGAATAATGCCCTAAAATGTTATTGATTGCAGAAATACAAATTAAACAATCTTGTGATATTATTTTACACCTACCACATTGGCTAAAATGATTGAACAGAAAAGCAGCATTTTTAACATGGATGTGGGAAAACTGAATCACTAATTCACTGCTGATGGAACTGTGAACTGACCAACCCCTTTTAGAAAATAATCTGAAATTATGTCCGAAGAGTTATTAAATGGTCTATATGATTTGATGCAGAAATATCACTACTCAGTCTGTTTCCAAAGATGATTAGGGAAAAGGGGGAAAAAACTCTATATGCTCTAAAATATTTCTAGTAGTCTTTGTGGTGACAAAGAACTGAAAGTTGTTGAGCTACCCATTAATTAGGAAATATCTGAATGAGTTATGGCATACAATCATGAGGAAATACTACTTTGCTATAGGAAATTATGATCTCAATGATCTTTAAAAAATGGATAGACTTGGACAAAATAATGAGAGAAATAAGAAGAACCAAGAGAATATTGCATATAGTAAGAGTGATATTTTTTAAGAACAACTTTGACTGACTAAGTCATTTTGATACCTTAAGAACCCAGATTAATTACAATGGAAATATGAAGGAAGATGCTATCTACGTTCAGAAGAAAAACTGATAAATAGAATGATTTGACAAAAATATGCATTTTATACATGTGCATATGTATATGCACATATGTTACACAAACACATTTAATATTTGCATCTAATGGTAGCTGTCTTCAGAGCAGTAGAGGAAGGAGAATTTTAAAAAAACAATATATCATTATTACAATTTTTTAAATTGCAAGGTTCACTTAATAGATTATAAATTCATGTGATCTTTTTTATTCTATTATGTTGCTTATTTTGTTTCAAAAATCACAAAATAATATAATTTTTAAAAAATTTAAATGGCACCAAAAAATTTGTCTAGACATTAAAAAAGAAAGAAAAAAAAGAGATATTAAGAGCAGGGCAAGTCTTATTCAGCACCCAATATCAAAGAGAAAAGATTGAGAACTTATATTACAGAAAGATTTGGGCCACCCATTTTTTAAACTTGAAATCAGTTTCCATAAAAATGAAAAGGACCTCATAAGAAATAGAATATTAAACTTTTCCCACCAAAAAATTCATTCTATATTATGCATATCAAATGAGCATTTTTTCCTTTCCTTAAACACCTCCATGGAAAGAAAAACTCTTTCCTGAGGCAACACATTCTACTCTGGGTTTCCTTTCTATTGAACTAAAATGTGCTTGTTTTCAAAATCTATCCAATGATCTCAGTCTACTCTCTGCAGAAAAAAATCCCATTTCTCTTCCCCATAACATCCCTTTAAAAATGTGAACACAGTTAGCTCATATTGCATCTGTTTGGTCTCCCAAAGTTCAAGTAACTCTAATTTCTTTAGTTGACCAACATAAACCCTTCGCAATCCTGATTGCTCTCCCTTGCATCCAGTCTATACAATCAATCCTTTCCAAATTGTGGTACACAGAACCAAACACAAAATTTCAAATGAAATCTTACTATGGCCAAGGACAACTAGATAATCACCTCCTTCTTATTGGAAGCTTTGACTCCTTTAAGGCATGTTAAGTTTTTAGGTCATTTGGTCTGACTTGTCATTGTTAACTCATAGTGACTTTACAGTCTACTAGAAATTCTCACATCATTTTTTAAGGAATTGGAATCTTGTATGAGGGGAGAATCTATGGGCTTGTGTATTTTCTCCTTTTTATATGCTGCAACCACACATAGCTGGCAGTAAATGAGATCAGCCTTCCAATATCTGGCAAACCTATGTTGCTAAGCCTCCCTTGATATAGTCAAGAGCTGTACATAATGAAAGGGCAACTCTCTTGAGATTCTGCTCCATCAGCCTTGAAAAATACAGGGATAACCAAAGAATAATGTCTTACAATTGTGACATATTCTATAATCTTTCAAAACTCTGACATTCTATATTCTACCGTCCATCCTACCTGACCCTCAGTTTTAATGTATGTGGCATTTAAAAAGGAAAAAAATTCACTGCTACGTGTGTCCCTGGGTAACAACACTGTGGATAGAAGATGGATCCAGGATTAAATGGGAGTATTTAGTCCAAGAAGGTATTTCTAGAAATAATGGAGTCAATTCTCCACCTAACACTGAAGGGTAGAGTTAATTACGAATAAGGGTAGAGCCATCTATTATGTTCTTTATATTAACTAGAATAGTCAAGAACAGTCTGAGTAAAAGAGACAGAAATTTTAGGCAGATAGGCCCTTTGTGAATTCTAGAACCAGTGAACTTCAGAATTTAAATGAACCCCAGAAGTCATTTAGTCCAACTTAGCCCTAAATAACCTATAAAAAATCGTGATGTGACTGAGAAAAGCAAAAACTAAGTTCTTCCTACAGAACTAGGCACACAGCATGAATTTATTAAAATTTTACTATGTAGCATATATTGTGCTAATAAGTGGTGAGGCAGAGAGGAGGAAGATACCAGTACAAGGGCATGAATACAGAGCCTGGAGAGACATAGACAGGAGAATAAAGAATGATAAATCTGAGCTTTTCCCAAAATGGAGAACTCACCAATGTGGAAAAGGAGGATGACATGGTGATATGAAGTTTGAGGGTGAAATACCCTTGGTCATTGAGTCATGATTATGAAATCCAGAGTCAGAAACACAGCAGAGAAAATGATAAAAGCTCATTTTACAAATGATAAGTAATTATCCAGCTGTCCCTTGAGCAGGAAATATACCACCTCCTGATAGAGCCCATCCTATATTTGGAAAACTTTACTTATTAAGAAGTTTTCTTGCTGGTTTGTTTGTTTTCTTGAAATCAAGTCAAAATTTGTCCACTCTAGGTTAAAGAAAACCTCTCTAATTCTTCTTAATAACCCTTTAAATACTTAAAGATAGCAAGTTTTGTCCTTAGAGGACAACTTCTAGTGGAGTTTGGGGATAGTTCTCTAATATTTATAAACTAAAGTATTTAAAGACTTCCATCATTATGATTACTCCATTAATTTTGAGTTGATATCAATTAGACTTCACTGGTTTCTAGGAAAAAGCAATTCTTAAGGTTGAATGGCACAAACAATTTGTATAAAACAGCACACACCAAAAGAAAAACTGGCAGTGATATACTCTCCCAGAAGCATAGCCATCATTCAGGGAAAAGTGAGAGTAAATTTAGAGTATTTGTTACAAATGGAAAATAAATCTTGGCTAAGTACTTTTTCTAAAGGTCTTTTTCTCCTTTACATGCAGCCCTAATGAAATTCTTCCTAGCATGCTGTAATGTCTGCCTGTATCTCTTGTAGAGTCTCAATGCTGCAATTATTAGGAAGGTTTTCCTCTATCAAACTGAATTTTTTAAGTTTTCATGCATTATTCTCAGTTCAATTCTCTGAGGCCATGCAAAACAGACCTAATCTTTCTCATAACAAATTTTTGAAATCTTTTTTTCTCCCCCATCATGATATCACATATCTAATCCAAACTTTTGCTTGAATATTTCTACTCTTTTTTTTGGACTCCTTTCTCTGTCTCTCGTCCCCCAGCCCTTTTAACTCCACATCTTTAGAGGTAGATAAATGCATTGATCATGATCTCTAGTTCAAATATGATTGCACTGTATACAACTATACAATATGATACCAGACACTTCCTGGATAGGAATAATTTCTCTTAGTAGAATTCAAGAAATACTAGTTACTTTTCACAAGCCTTTATGGAGAGGAATGGGAATAGGAATAAAATGTAGAAAGGAAGGAGAATGGTATAGGGATATATAACAGAATCACAAGAAATAAGTAAGAATTTCAAATCATCTGTTCTTACCCTTATCAAAAGGAGAAAGAGAGAAGGAAAAAAGACTAAGTGGGAAAGATGGCTTAGAATTGACAAAATCAGTAAAAAAATTACATTAGGGTAATAGAGAAAAGACAATAGGAAGTGACATGTAAGTCAATTTTTGCTGAATTTAAGAAAACATAAGGAATGTGCATTTAAGAAAATATAAGAAATGTGATTTTTCACACATCACATAGTTATGTCTCTTAAAGGGACAACAGTTATCTTGGTACATAAATGGACTATATTCCAAATATTATAGAATCTCTGCTGTGTTCTTATCACATATTTCTTCCTGATAATCTCTCTGCAAATTCCACACCAATCTCTGAAATTTCTCTAGGTTTATGGCTATCTCCAGATAATAAGAAATGTTTTTAACCTTTCCACCAAATGTTATTACAGTAGAAAATCTTTCCATTATTTTCCCTACAATTCCTGACCCTGTGACTTGTGCCATGAATGATGAGGTCAGCCAAAAAAAAAAAAAAAAAGCCTTTCAGAGGTAGTTTCACAGGAGTTACCTACACCTTATATGAAACTAGCCACACTATAACCCATTACTTTTTATCTTATACTTTTATAACCCCTCTATCTTCACTAGGCTTTCCCTTGGTGTATCTGAGACTTACCTCTGGCTAAAGATTGTCCTTGGTGTTTGGATTATACTTGGCTGAGATGGATTGGGCCACAAAGAACTCATATCTCTGTTACTGTGACATAAATAAAAATTTATCGTTTTGAAATGATTTTAAGTTCATTAAAAAAAAATTTCACAAAGATGATCTCATTTGACTCTCTCTCACACACACACACACACACACACACACACACACACACACACACAAAAAAAAAATACCATGAAGACAATAAGGAATGTTTGATCCCCATTTTATGGCACAGGGCCCAAAAATGAAAATAATTAGACCAAGGTTTTATTGGCAAGGAAGAAACCTGAACATGACTCAGTGTGCAGGGCTTATTCTACTTTCATTTGCGTTTCTTCCAAACTTGGTCCTGGGCTTTCAATTAAGCTCTGAAGCAGGTCAGATTTTCTTGCTCTATTTGCTAGTCTAGGCTTTAAATTCATCTGTGCTGGATTTGGGAGAATCTCCTTGAGTTTCTGAGCAACAACAGGCTACTTCTCTTTTCTTTTGCTTTCCACTTCTTTTACTCTCTCTCTTCCCAACAACTCCTACCTCCAATAACTTACTGAAAATGACTAATGGGACAGGTTTGACTGACTATATCTGTTAGAATGGAGGATAAGAAAGGCAGATACTTTGGGTTCCAGAAAAAGTGGAGAGTTTGGGGCAGATATTTCTGTAAGGCATGTACAGACTCCCTCCTCACTTTAAATAGCTGGTATCTTAGTCCTAGGGAAGAACAAGAAGGATTTTTGAAATTTCTAGTGCCTATGAGGCTCAATCCCCCAAACTCTTCATTAGAAAAATCCTATATTTGTATTTCCTATCCCTGAATAGCTGAACTCCTTGTGGGACATGAAACAATTATAGAAATCTTCCTAACAGTGAGTGTTATCCAGCATCACACATGAAGTTACCAAACCCTGGAGATCTTGAGTAGGAAAGTAACTCAGAAGCTCTTCAGTCCAATCAGAATTATTATCCCATCTTCCTAACAAGGAATCCTCTGCTTTCTAGGGCATCCCATTCTGCCATTGTACTGTTTTAATTGCAAGAAAGTCTTGGCTTCTGCTGAACCCAAATCAGTACTGCTTATAGTTTCCTCATTGCCTCTAAAGTCCAGAAAAAGAAACCCAATCATCCTTTCGCATCAGATCATTCCAAACTCATGAAGACACCTTTCATATGCAAATAAATTCTTCTTTTCTCTAGGAAAAACATCTCAAGTTTCTTTATTTTGTCCTCATCCATATTATCATTGTGATATATAAGACCAGACATGTGTTCCTATTTAATTTTATTTAATTAAATTTGGCTCATTATTTAAACTGGTTAAGATTTTTTTAGTTATACATGTATAGTCATGCAAAACATTTTCATTTTATCCATGATATATATAAAAGAAAGCAGACCCAAAACTCTAAGAAAAATAAAATTTAAAAGAATGCTTTAATCTTTGTTCACACTTTATCAGTTCGTTCTTTGGGGATAGATAACATTTGTCATCATAAATCCTTCAGAGTTTAAAAAAAAAAACAAACACCTAAATGTTTCACAAAAAGCTTGACATTAAACATTTCCTAACCTCTTCAGAGCTGTTCAATGTCTATTTAATTCTGGTCATTTCCATTCATAAAGTATCAACAATTTTTAGTTATTCCAAAGTATCATTATAGTGGATAGAGAGATTCTGATTAAAAAGATCTGAGTGTGAATATAGCTTTTGACACTTATTAGCTTTGCATCTTTGGGCAAGTCACTTAGTCTACCTAAGCCCTCACTTTCTGAATGAATAAAATGTTGATAATAAAATCTATCTTACATATTTTTGTAACAATAAAATAAAATAATATAAAGGGAACTAACAACCTAAATCCCTATGTATATAATTTATTGCAATTGTTATTATCACTATAATTATATGTCATCCAGAGACCCCACAAATTATCAAAATTGGTTGATTATTGTCCTTCATTCTCAAAGGGAATCAAAATGACATCACTATTTGGAGTCAAGTTGAAGTATGTCTGACTGTGACTGATCAGAGCAATACAAGCTTGAAATGCTCAGACACAAGCTTAAAATGCTCAGACCTAAGCTGGGCCCAGAACATCTATATGAACATTTGGGGTGGCTTCTCTAACTTTGCGCACCTTGCCTTACTTCTGAGAAACTTCAATTATGCTTTACACCTAGAGCACAGTACCTTCTCTAATGAAGGCACACGTCTCCCATATCATACAATAAATTTTAAAATTCTAAAGAGAGAAATTGAAAGTGTCCTTATATTACCTTTTTTAACCACCCTGTGAGCACTTGTCCTGTGTGAGTTCTCCATAAAAATCTTTTAGGCAAACATACATTTGGCAATTTAAAAATATGTCTTGTCCAACAGAATTCCACTCTCTGCAATAGAGTTTGAATGTTGGTCAGTTTAGTTCGAGAAAGACTTCAGTACCTGGTATCTTATCGTACCAGGTGATTTTCAGAATCTTCCTAAAACAATTCAAATAGAAGGGATTAGGTTTCCTGCCATGGTGCTAATCAAGTGTTCTAGTTACATAGGTATACAAAAATGATGTCAGCATAATGGATAATATGGTAATACTTCTATTCTTTCCAAAGATTGAGCTAGTTCTGACAATGCTTGCATCAACTTCATTATCCATGTGGATATCACTGGAGAGTTTACTGACAAGATAAGTGAAGTTATTCACTGCATTCAAAATTTCTCCGTTTGTTGTAACCAGTGGTTTCACTTTTGGATGGTGTAGTATTGGCTGATGGAGTACCTATATTTTCTTTTTATTGTTAGGTCAAAATTAGCACAAGCAATAGAAAAATGATTCATATTTTTATTTATTGCATCTTAGCTATGGGGGCTACATAGAATATATAATGCAAACAACAAAAAAAAAAGTATGTACCAGCATTCCGTTCACTTCAGTTTTGGCTTGTAGTCTTTTCAAGTTGAAGAAATTACCATCATGCCATCATGAAATGAAGAAAAATTCTTAAGAACTTTTCTGAGCAAGCAAATTTTGACATAATTTTCCCATAAACTCTCATGAGTGAAAGTATTAAAAATCTTTGTCAGATCTACAGATGTTTATAGACCTCAGTTCTGTTCCTGACATTTCTCCTGGACTTGACAGGCAGCAAACACCATATCAGCTCTTTCTCAGCCCTCTCTAAAGTCACACTGACTCTCAGGTAGATGACCTTCTTTCACATATAGGATCAGCCTATTAAGGAAGACTCTGACAAGAATTTGTCAGCAATGACTAAGAGAAATCCCCTGTGATTGTTGCAGGGCAATCTCTTCCCTTTGTCTTTACAGAGATGGACAATGGAGGCATCTTTTAACTACTGAAGCATAATTTTTTTTCATAAAATCTGGAAATTTTCAGGCAGTTTTTGTATGAGCAATGGACTCCCCATGTTGTATATCTCAACTGGAATAGAATCAGCACCAGGTGCCACATGAAATTTGCCACATGAAAGAAGCTCAATGGCATTCAAAACCTCTTCTTCAGTTGGAGCCTCAACTAGAGAAGGATTGACTTCAATCTAAGGTAAATAGTCAGCTTTAATTGATCACTGTCTGTTGAAAACTCTATGGGATATTCGGCCCATTTCTCTAGGATTATTTTCTTATCACTAATCAATGTGGCTCTTTCACCACTAATTAGATGAAATGCACCATAGGTCATACAACATAAAACCACTTTGGATTATAACTATCAACATAAAACTAAATTTCACCTTCCTTTTTATTGATCCAAGAATCCTACATCTCTCTAAGTTTCGATTATATTTTGATTCTGATGGAATTGAATGCTACCTTCTTACAGATGGAAGAATATTCTTTGGTATACTCTGTGGGGCACTCAATTTTCATTTTACAGCTTTTGAATTTCCCCAACTTTTTTGTCAAACCAGTCTTGATTTTTGCAAGTGTTCTGACCCAGATGAGCAAATTCAGTGCTGTACACCAAATCTCTGAAAGATACCACTTTTCTGCTCCACTGTTGCCAACTTACTCTCTAAATTAGCAACAAACTGTTGGCTCTGGGAAGCAATCTAATCTGTTGACATTAATTCTTCTGGTAGTCTTGTAATCTTTTTGCTTTGAGGCTGCCACTTTTGCTGAATGTGAATATTTTACTTGAAGAAAAGTCTATGATCAATCCAGAATTCTGCACCACACATTGTGTTGGTCACTCTCACATCCTGTCTCTCTTCTTCTTATAATCATATAATCTATTAAACACCAAAGCTTGATGCAATGGTGCATCCATGAAGTTTTACTGCATTTAAATAAATGGAATATAGTATTGATGATGAAGTCATAAGTTGTACAAGTCTACAGTAGTGAGTAACCATTGCTGTTGCTGTTTCTAACTCTATTCTTCCCTAGGACTCCCTGCGATGTCTGGTAATCAGAGACTATTCTAGCATCAAAGTAAGCCAGAATTATAAGCTTGACTTCTTTTGACATATTGATGATAAGAGTCTCCAAGTCTTCATAAAAACATTTAATCTCATCAGAGTTTGTCACAGGATACACAGGTACTGATGATGGTGGTATGGCATTTTCCAAAATGTAACAATTGCCTGTCATTCATTCCTTTTTGATAGGCATACAAGTCTGTTTACTAGATTAGTTTTGGTTGCAAATTCTACACCAGTTTTACAACATTCCCTTTCACTGTGCATATTCTCCAAAAATGTGTATCTAGCTCTAACTTCAAGCTAGTTTTCACTTGCCAGCTTTGTTTCACTCAGGATAGCTATTTGGATGTAATACCTGTTGAGTTCTCTTGCAACAAGAGTTGCTCATCTTTCAGGTCGATTGGATTTTGTGCTATTTGTATGCACATATTCCATGTACTGATGGTGAGTGAAATCCACTCTACAGACTTTTTTTATGTTTACACTGCAGAGTAAGGTCCCCACCTGCTGCAGCAATCAGGCCAGAGTTGGATAAGCAGACATTTTAAACTACCTTTTCTAGGCCCTTCCTCACACTTTAAGGTAATCAGTTCAATCCTTAAAAGGCTGGTTAGACATCCAGAACTCTTTCAAATCCCACTATTACTTTCAGAGAGAAGACTACTCTATAACTTGGATCACTGTATTCAAGATTGTGGCTACAACTCCCAGTGTATTCATACTTGCTGCTTCATCACTCACCCATCACCACAGGACTTTGAGATTGACAGAGATAGTAAGATGGAATGAGTTTTGTCTTTTGATCCATGTATAAATTGAATTTAAGTGAATCAGAGTTGCACGAATCATCAACCTCATTCTATCTTCTAGAGTCCTCACCATCCAGTGGCAAGACAAAGTCAAGACAAGTGGTGATGGCTCAAGATGCAGTGGATGACCTTGGTGTCTTTGGTGTTTAACCAAGCTCTAAGTGTGCCTCAGTGCCCACTTCATCTGCCTTCATGGTCATTAGCACAGATTGTTCTCATTCATCCATTCTACTAAGAGAAGTTTTCACATGCTTGGGGTAAATATCCCCCTAACTCACCAGAGAGGTTGAGATTCCTCAGTTGCCCTCAATCTGCCAAAACAATTTACCAGGATGTGGCCACTGTACATACTACAGCTTCTTGAAACCACAGGTGAAAATTAGGTGGATAAGATTGACACCAAAGGTGGAAAGCATCCCTCACAGCAAAGGGATGGTTTCCTTAGACACACTCTACACCTTAATTAATCAAAGTTGCTCAATAAGTCTATTAATTTAATTCATTTAAATTCATTAAGTATCAATAATTCATTATTCATTACAAAATGTGATTGGAAGGATTACAGTGTAATAGACAGAGGGGTTTTGATTAGAAAGATTTGAGGAAGATTTTGGGAAGATGGCAGAGTAGATCAGAAAATTTCAAGATCGCCATATTTCCCCCATAAGCAGAACAAACTTGCTCCTCAGGGTAAACATCGAAGGATGAAAAACAAAGAAGACTTGGGGAGGACCAGGAGTCATCCTGGAATAATCCAAGAAGTCCCAAAGGGAAACCTCAGGACAAGTTTTAACCAGTATGAAATGCAAACACCTCCAGGTTAGCTCCAGAGAAAAAACAAGTGGTTGGAACCCTGGGGCTAGATGATTTCTGACTAAAGCTTCAGCTGGAACTACAAAAACTTTCACCTCCTTGACAACGTGTGGAATCCGGGACCTAAGTTTGGGAAGGCTGAAGCAACCTCTGCTGGTCAGGAATATCAGTTCTAACTGTGCTGCTAAGACACAGCCCCAGGTGAGAAGACATCAGAATACCAGGGGAGGGAAGAAGCAGTAGAGTAGACACATTGCTGACATTGGACACTTGCAGAAGGATGGAGATTTTGATTTGGAGTTCCAGGTCAGAGGGGAGAGCTAAACTAAAGGCACAATTCTCTCCTTTAGGATTAGAGGTGCTTACACTAATAGCTTTTTTAAAAAATGGACCGACAAAGAAGAAAGAACCCAACTCTAGTAATTTACTATGAGAACAGGGAAGAGTTGCAGTCATCTTCAAAGGAGGACAGTGAAATTTTAAAAAGCTTCTTCTATCCCAAAGAATAAAGTTAAATGGCTACCTGCCCAGAAAGAATTTATAGAAGAACTCAAAAAAGACTTTAAAAATCAAGTGAGAGAGATTGAGCAAAAACTAAAATTAAAAGAGAACGATCCAGGAAAAACAAAATATTGGATTTAAAAATTACCAATTAGAAAAGGAGATTCAGAGTCTTAAAGAAGAAAATAATTCTCTGAAAAATAGGATTGGGCAAGTAAAGCTACAGAAGTGGGACAGAAAACCTGAGACCAAAAATAATGAAAAAAAATTAAAGAATGAAAAAATAGAATAGAATGTAAAACATTTATAAGAAAAGAAATAGATACAGAGAACAGATCAAATATATCTATATATATATATATCTATATCTACATAGATATAGATATATATAGAAGAATAATTGTACTGCCTAAAAGCTGTAAAGAAAAAAAAAGAACTTTGATATAATAATGCAAGAAATAGTCAATGAAAATTGTCCTAGAGTGATAGACCATGAAGGGAAAGTAGAAACTGAAAAAAATCCATTGATCACCATTTCAAAGAGATCTGTTTGTGAAAAGCATATAGGAATATTATTGCCAAATTTCAAAATACCCAAGTCAAAGAGAAAGTTTTGCAAGAAACAAAAATGATTCAAATATGCTAGAGCTTGGAATTGTACAGGATTGATCAGCTGCCACAATAAAATACCACAGATTCTGGAATAATTTATGC
Organism: Antechinus flavipes; assembly: GCF_016432865.1. Lineage (NCBI taxonomy): Eukaryota > Metazoa > Chordata > Mammalia > Dasyuromorphia > Dasyuridae > Antechinus > Antechinus flavipes. Next base: position 664,618,385 of record NC_067398.1, on the reverse strand, counting down.
TAGGAAACAAAAGAACTAGGCATGTGGTCAAAAATATCATATATAGCAAAATCATTGTGTATGTATATTGTGTGTGCATGTTTGTATGTGTATAAGTAGGCATATAATTGTATATATGTGTGTAAATAGAATGTGAGAACTCTCAAACTCAGGCTTATTCTTTAAATAATCCTGACCTAGAAAATCTAAAATTCTAGGATCACACTGCCAAGGAACTCAAACTTTTTTTTCTCTATATTACAGATTGTAATCACAGGAATTGTACACTAACTTTTGTAGCTATGCTGAAAAAAACATACATGTTTTCATCATGTGCTTCTTCAGGAACTTTTATCATTGGCTTGATTGTTCTCCTTTCTTGGGCTCATTCAGGCTAATCTCATTTATTTAGTATTTTCTGTTTCCCACTTACATGTAAAAATAAATTTCAACATTTGTTTTCAAAACTTTAAGTTCGGGCTTATTCCCCAAAGAGATACAAAAGAAGGGAAAGGGACCTGTATGTGCCAAAATGTTTGTGGCAGCCCTGTTTGTAGTGGCTAGAAGCTGGAAAATGAAAGGATGTCCATCAATTGGAGAATGGTTGAGTAAACTGTGGTATATGAATGTTATGGAATATTATTGTTCTGTAAGGGATGACCAGCAGGATGAATACAGAGAGGACTGGTGAGACTTACATGAACTGATGCTGAGTGAAATGAGCAGAACCAGGAGATCATTCTATACCTCAACAACGATACTGTTTGAGGATGTATTCTGATGGAAGTGGATCTCTTCGATAAAGAGAGCCTTAATTGATCAAAGATGGACAGAAGCAGCTACACCCAGAGAAAGAACACTGGGAAATGAATATAAACTGCTTGCATTTTTGTTTTTCTTCCCAGGTTATTTATACCTTCTGAATTCAATTCTCCCTGTGCAACAAGAAAACTGTTCGGTTCTGCACACATATATTGTATCTAGGATATATTGCAACCCATTCAACATGTAAAGGACTGCTTGCCATCTGGGGGAAGGGGTGGAGGGAGGGAGGGGAAAAATCAGAACATAAGTGAATGCAAGGGATAATGCTGTAAAAAATTACCCTGGCATGCGTTCTATCAATAAAAAGTTATTAAAAAAATAAAAGAAGTTTCCTTAATAAAAAAAAAAAAACTTTAAGTTCTGTGAAGGACTCCTCCCAAAATCCTTTTATGCCACAGATGTGGTACTGATACCTAAACCAAGTAAGATGAAAACAGAGAAAGAAACTTATAGACCAATTTCCCTAAAGAATATTGATGCAAAAATATTAAATAAAATATTAGCAAAGAGATTATAGAAAATCATCCCCAGGATAATACACCATGACCAAGTAGGATTTATACCAGGAATGCAGGGCTGATTCAATATTAGGAAAACTATTAGAATAATTGATTCTATCAATAATCAAATTAACAAAAAGCAGATAATTATCTTAATAGATACAGGAAAAGCATTTGATAAAATCCAACATCTATTCCTATTAAAAACACTAGAGAGTATAGGAATAAATAGACTTTTCCCTAAAATAGTCAGTAGCATCTATTTAAAAGCATCATATGTAATGGGAATAAACTGGAACCATTCCCAATAAGATTAGAGATAAAACAAAGTTGCCTTTTATCACCATTACTATTCAATATTGTATTAGAAATGTTAGCTTTGGCAATAAGAGAAGAAAAGGAGATTAAAAGAATTAGAGTAGATAATGAGGAAACTAAATTATCACTCTTTGCAGATGATATGATGGTATACTTAGAGAACCCTAGAGAATCAACTAAAAAACTATTAAAAATAATACACAACTTTAGCAAAGTTGGAGAATACAAAATGAATTCACATAAGTCATCAGAATTTTTATACATCACTAATAAAATCCAACAGCAAGAAATACAAAGAAAAATTCCATTTTAAAATAACTGTTGATAGTATAAAATATTTGGGAATCTATCTGCTAAGGGAAAGAGTCAGGAGCTATATAAACAAAACCACAAAGCACTTCCCACACAAATTAAGTCACATCTAAACAATTGGGAAAATATTAAGGGCTCCCATAATAAAAATGACAATACTACCTAAATTAATCTATTTATTTAGTGCTATAACAATCAAACTCCCAAGAAACTATTTTACTGACCTAGAAAAAATAACAAAATTCATCTGAAAGAACAAAAGGTCAAGAATTTCAAGGGAATTAATGGGGCGGAGGGGGGAAGCAAATGAAGGTTGCCTAGCTGTACCAGATCTAAAACTATATTATAAAGCAGCTGTTGTTAAAACCATTTGGTACTAGCTAAGAAATAGAGTACTTGATCAGTGGAATAGGTTAGGTTCATAGGACAAAATAGTCAATGACTATAGTCATCTAGAGTTTGACAAACCCAAAGACCCCACCTTTTGGGATAAGAATTCACTCTGACAAAAACTGCTGGGGAAATTGGAAACTAGTATGGCAGAAACTAGGCACTGACCTACACATAACACCATATACCAAGATAAAGTCGAAATGGGTTCATGATCTAGACATAACCAAATTAGAAGAACATAGGATAATTTACCTCTCAGATTTCTGGAGGAGGAAGGAATTTGTGATCATAGAAGAACTAGAGATCATTAGTGATCACAAAATAAATAATTTTGATTATATTAAGTTAAAAAGTTTTTGTACAAACAAAATTAATGCAGAGAGGATTGGAAGGGAAGAAATAAATTGGGAAAACATTTTTATATCCAAAAGTTCTAATAAAGGCTTCATTTGTAAAATACATAGAGAATTGACTCAAATTTACAAGAATCCAAGTCATTCCCCAATTGATAAAAATCAAAGGATATGAACATACAATTTTCAGATGAAGAAATCAAAACTATGTCTAGTTATATGAAAAAGTGCTCCAAATCATTATTGATCAGAGAAATTCAAATTAAGATAATCCTGAGATACCACTACACACCTCTCAGATTGGCTAGGATGACAGGAAAACATAATGACCAATGTTGGAGGGGATGTGGGAAAACTCAGACACTGATACATTGTTGGTGGATCTGTGAATGGATCCAACTATTCTGGAGAGCAATTTGGAACTATACTCAAAAAGTTATTAAATTGTGCATACCCTTTGACCCAGCAGTATTTCTACTGGGCTTATATGCCAAAGAGATTTTAGAGGGAAAGGGACCCACATGTGCAAAAAATGATCACGGCAGTCCTTTTTATAGTGGCAAGAAATTGAAAACTGAATGGATGCTCATGAATTGGAGAATGTCTGAATAAGTTATGGTATAGAAATGTTATGGAATATTATTGTTCTGCAAGAAACAACCAGCAGGATGATTTCAGAGAGGCCTGGAGAAACTTACATGAACTGATGCTAAGTGAAATGTGCAGAACCAGGAGATCATGGTACATGGCAACAACAAGATTATATGAGAATCAATTCTGGGGACATTGTTCTCTTAAAAAATGAGATGATTCAAACCAGTTCCAATTGTTTAGAGATGAAAAGAGCCATCTACACCCAGAAAGAGGACTGTGAGAACTGAGTGTGGACCACAACATAGCATTTTCACTCTTTCTATTGAGGTTTGCTTGCATTTTATTTTCTTTCTCATTTTATTTTCCTTCTTTATCCAATTTTTCTTGTGCAAGATAACTGTATAACTACATATATATATATTGGATTTAACATATATTTTAACATATTTAACATGTATTGGACTACCTGCCACCTAGGGGAGGAGTTGGGAGGAAGGAGAGGAAAATTTGAAACAGAAGGTTTTGCAAGGGTCAATGTGGAAAAATTACCCATACTTATGTTTTGTACATAAAAACCTTCAATAAAATTTTTAAAAAAGGAAAAAAATAAAAAAGAAACTTTAAGTTCTATGTTCTCTCCCTTCCTCTCTTGCCACCTCACCCAATTGAGAAAGCAATCAATTATATATGGGTTGTACATGTATATTCATGCAAAACATTTTCATAATAATCATGGTGTGAGTACATTTCAGTTTGCATTAGCTCACAGAGGTCTTTCCAGGTTTTTCTAACAGCTTCCTGCTCATCATTTCTTATAGAACAATAGTATTTCATCATATTCACATAACACAATTTCTTCAGTCATTCCCCAGTTGACTGGTTTTCCCTCAACTTCCAATTTTTGCCCCCAGAAAAGAGCTGCCATAAATATTTTGTACATATAAGTCCTTTTCCCTTTTGTTTGTGTGTGTGTATGTGTGTGTGTGTGTGTGTGTGTGTGTGTGTGTGTCTTTTGAAATACAGAACCAGTAGTACTATTGTTAGGTAAAAGGGTAGGCATGGTTTTATAGCCTTTGGGACATAGTTCCAAATTGTTCTCTAGAATAGGTGAATCAGTTCACAATTTCACCAACGATGCAATAATGTCTCATCTTTCCCATATCTTTTCCAACATTTGTCGTTTTCTTTTACTATTGAGTGAGGCAATCTAATAATATAAAGTTGTACTTCAGAATTATTTTAATATGCATTTCTCCAATCAATAGTTATAGCATTTTCATACAACTAGAGATAGCTGTGATTATTTTATCTGCAAACTACTATTTTTTCATTTATCAATTTTAGAATGAGTATTTTATGAATTTAATTCAGTTCTATATGTTTAAGAAATAAGTCTTAAGCAGAAAGTTTCTTCAAAAACAATTTTCACAATTACTATAGCTAATTGTAGTAAACCTGCTATTTATTTTATTTTCTCTATATACTTTAACCTTTCTCCTCAAAAGTGTTTTGCTTCTTATTAGCCCCTCACACAATCTACCTTCCCTTCCATCACTATCTGCCTTCTCTTATCTCCTTTCCCACATACTTTCCTATATGTTAATGTAGATTTCTAAACCCATAAGAGCATGTATGTTATTCTCTCTTTGAGCCAAATCTTAGGAGAGTAAGGTTCACTCACTTTCTCACCACCCTCCTCTTCCACTTTATCTCCCCTAGAAAAGCTTTTTCTTGTCTCTTTTATGTGAGATAATTTATCCTATTCCATCTCTCACTTTCCCTTTCTCCCAGTACGTTATTTTCTCATCCTTTAATTTTATAATTTTATTTTTCAGATATCCCTTTTTATTCAACTCATACCTCAACTAATACTCTCTCTCTCTCTTTCTCTCTTTCTCTTTCTCTCTCTCTCTCTCTCTCTCTCTCTCTCTCTCTCTCTCTCTCTCTCTCCTCTCTCTTCTTCTACTGTCTTATAATGAGGAGCTTCTTATAAGTTACAAATATCATCTTCCCATGTAGGAATATAAAGAGTTTCACCTACAGATCCAACCATTCTGGAGAGCAATTTGGAAGTATGCCAATGGGTTATCAAATTGTGCATACCTTTTGATCCAGCAGTGTTTCTACTGTTCTTATGTCCCAAAGAGATCATAAAAAAGGAAAGGACCTACATGTGCAAAAATATTTGTGACAGCCTTTTTTGTAGTGGTAAGAAACTGGAAACTGAGGGAATGCCCATCAGTTAGAGAATGGCTGAATAAGTTATGGTATATGAATGTTATAGAATATTATTGTTCTATAAGAAACAACCAGCAGGATGATTCCAGAGAGGCCTGTAGAGACTTACATGAACTGATGCTAAGTGAAATAGGCAGAACCAGGAGATCATTGTTCACAGCAACAACAAGATTATACAATGATCAATTCTGATGAATGTGGCTCTTTTCAGCAATGAGATGATTCAGGCCATTTCCAATGATCTTAAGATGATGAGAGCCATCTATACCCAGAGAGAGAACTATGAGAATTGAGGGTGGATCATAACATAGCATTTTCACTCTTTTTGTTGTTGTTTGCTTGGATTTTATTTTCCTTTTTGATTTTTTCTTTTTGATCTGATTTTTCTTATGCAGCAAGATAATAGTATAAATATGTAAAACTATATTGCATTTAACATATATTTTTATCATATTTAACACATATTGTATTACTTGCCATCTAGAGGAAGGGTGGGGGAAGGGAGAAAATTAGAACATAAGGTTTCACAAGGTTCAATGTTGAAAATTTATCTTTGCATATGTATTTTTTTCTTTTTTTAATATTTTATTTTATTTTATTTTATAATAACTTTATATTGACAGAATCCATTCCAGGGTAATTTTTTTTTTACAACATTATCCCTTGCACTCGCTTCTGTTCTGATTTTTCCCCTCCTTCCCTCCACCCCCTCCCCTAGATGGCAAGCAGTCCTATATATGTTAAATATGTTGCAGTATATCCTAGATACAATATATGTGTGCAGAACTGAGCAGTTCTATTGTTGCACAGGGAGAATTGGATTCAGAAGGTAAAAAACAACTCGGAAAGAAAAACAAAAATGCAAATAGTTCACATTCGTTTCCCAGTGTTCTTTCTTTGGGTGTAGCTTTTGCATATGTATTGAAAATTAAAAAAAACTATTTTAAAAAATTTCACATTTTTAAAGCCCTTATGATTTGCATGCTTCCCTTGAGTCTTGTATTTGAAATTTAAATTTTCTGTTCATCAAAAATGCTTGAAAGTTTTTTATTCCATTGAATATCCATTTTTCTCATGAAGGATTATATTCAAGTTTGCTAAGTCAGTGATTCTTGGTTGTACTCCTAGCTTCTTTGTCTTCTAGAATATCATATTCCAAGTCCTCTGATCCTTTAATGTAAAAAGTTGCTAATACTATACGAGGATCAACTCTGATGGAAGTGGCTGTCTTCAGCAATGAGAGGATTAAATTCAGAAACAATTGATCAGTGATGAATAGAACCAGCTACACCCAGTGAAAGAACACTGGGAGATGAATGTGGACTGCTTGCATTTTTGTTTTTTTTTTCCAGGTTATTTTTACCTTTCTAAATCTGATTTTTCTTGTACCACAAGAGAACTGTATAAATATGTACACATATATTGTATTTTAGCTATAATTTAACATGTTTAACATGTATGAGACAGCCTGCCATCTATGGGAGAAGGTGGAGGGAAGGAAGGGAAAAGTTGGAGCAGAAGTGATTGCAAGGGTCAATGTTGAAAAAATTACCCATGCATATAGTTTGTCAATAAAAAGGTATAATTAAAAAAAGAAGAGAAAAAATGTAAAAATTGCTAAATTTTGTATTATCCTTATTTATGGTACATGAATTGTCTGTTGCTGACTACTAATATTATTTTCTCTTTGACCTGGAAGCTCTGGAATTTTGCTATGATGTCATATTCCTGAGAAGTGTTCATTTTGGAATCTCTTTCAGGAGATGATAGCAGAATCCTTTCTATTCCTATTTTATCCTCAGGTTTTCCTTAATTTTTTTTGAAAGATGATGTTCATGTTATTTTTTATTTTGGCTATCATATAATCCAACAATTTTAAAATTATTTGGCCTGCATCTATTTTCCAATTGTTTATACATTGAGATATTTCACATTGCCTTCTATATTTTCATTTTCTTGTTTTTGTTTTGTTTGTTGACTTTTCATAAAGTCATTAGCTTACATTTGTTCAATTCTAATTTTTAAATAAATTTTTATACCTTCTTTTCCATTTGGCGAATTCTATTTTTTTAATAATTTTTTTTTCTTTAGTGAATTTTTGTGCCACTTTTTCCATCTGGCCAATTCTGCTTTTTAAAATATTCTTCTCATTGATTTTTTAACTTCCTTACCAATTGCCCTATTTATTTTTAAGGTATTATTTTCTTCAGTATTTTTTGTGTCTCCTTTACCATGTTATTGACTCATCTTTCATGATTTTAATATGTCATTCCCATTTTTTCCCATTTTTTCCTCTACCTCTCTTACTTGATTTTCAAAATCCTTTCTGAGCTCTTCCATAATCTCAGACCAAATTTCTATATTCAGAATTATTTTCTGTTGCTTACTTATTTTCCCAGTCTATTACTTGACTTTTAATGCTATCATTAAATAGGTCTCTGTTTTCAGGGTGGAGGTTTCATTATTCCCAAGTTTCAGGTGGTTTTGTGCTGCTTTTTTCATAGATTCTTTTAGGGACCCACAAGGTTTTAGTTCTTTCAAGATGGTATAATCTAAGTAAGATATGTTTGCCATTATTCAAACTTATTCTAATCAGTGAGTAACTACAAGGATTCTTTTCTACCCTGTAACTGTGAGGAGGGTCTCTGCTCCATTGTGACCTCAAGTTCTGATGTCATAGTGCTCCTCCTCACACTGGGACTGCAACCTTCATTCATTCTGCTAAATGGACTGAAAAGGAGTTCTTACTACTCTTTTTATAGTTAAGTCATGAGAATATACAGCATAAATATTGTTTGGATGCATCTGTAAAGATAGTTGGTCTTTTAAGAGGAACTTTAGAAACCTTTTCTTCAAGAATCCATCACAATTATGTAATAGTCTCGTTATCTTTAATGGAGACCCGTGTGTAAAATTTGGAACTGTGGTCAATAAAATTTGTCACTCTGGGATGGTTTCACAGCATACATTAATGCATGCATTAGTATAAAAGGTGTATATCTTGTCAGCTCTTATCCCAGATAATTGTACTGCTTGCTTAAAGACCTTTAGTAAAATTCTAGCCATAAGCACTAGGTAAGGAGTAAGACTTTGTTCTGGTTGTGCAGGGAGGTTCACCCACTCTATCACACTGTATCCTTGATGAAGGACTGCTGTGGATGCCTCTTGTGTAGCAAAAACTGATATTTCCAAGGGTTTTTGAGTGACTCTTTCAACCACATTGGATAAAGCTAGTTCAAGTTCTCTCAAAGCCTCTTGAGCTTCTTTTGTAAGCTGGTGTGGTGAATTTAAAGCACTGTCTCCCATTAAAATGTCATATGATGGTTGCAATTGATAGGTAGTCAAGCCTAACACTAGACGCATCCATTGGATATCTCCTATCAATTTCTGAAAGTCATTTAAAGCATTTACCTTCTCTGTTCTAAAGGAAAATTTTTGTACTGTAAGAACCTTAGGGTATACTTCATATCCTAAATATTGAAAAGGAGCATGTCTTTGAATTTTTTCTGGAGCTATGTGCAATTTGTAGTTCCTTAGTGTTTCTCTTACTTCTAAACATAGGATCTAATGCACCATTTTTTGAAGAAAGACTTCCCTGATTCCCCCTAATATCTACTGTTATATAAGCTATCTCAAAATTTTTCGGTATATTTTCATAAATGTATGTATCCCTTGGTCATGGAAAGTTCTTGAGAGCAAAAACTGATACAAGTTGTCTTTGAATCTCAACATCTGGCACAATGTCTAAGATATAATAGGTGTTTAATAAATACTATTTCATAGTCTCTCTTAATAGTCTTTCAATGTTTCCACAGTATAATCAATGAAACCAGGCCCTTAAGTCCAGTTCTCTGTTTCTTTCTGTTTGCTTCACTAAGAAAAAGACAGAATCCCCATTTAAATGTTTATCCTTTAGCTGTAGGGTTAGGGAATATTTCTACATCTATAGATATAAAATCTTTGGAAGCTAGTAGGACTGGTTTCCCTTTGTTGTTTAGTACTTTACTAGAAAGGGTATTGAAATAATGGTACCTGATTCTATTATAAGAAATTGCTACTTACTACTAAGACCTAAGGAGAATTAACAAGAAAGTCTACTCTGACACAGAAAATTAACAAGAAAGTCTAGTCTGACACAGAAAACTCAATGAGTAGAGGATGATGCATTAATATAATTAAATAGATAAGTGGTAGAACATACAGTCAAAATTAGGAAAGATCTTAGAAGAAATCTAGTTGAACTTGTACCTAAGTAGGAATCCCTTCACACATTATAGGGCTAAAAACTAGGAAGATAAATAAAAGACCACAGTAGCCACCCATCTCATTTTAGCAGAATTTAGATACAAACCCAAGTCATCTAACTTCAAATCCAGGTCTCTTTTTAATATAAGAAATGTTCACTGACCTTAAACTTAAAGATATTAGTAGTGAAAATTTTATTATTAATGAGATAAACCATATCTATTTGAAGGGATTTCAGCTATAAACCATTATCATGAGGAAAGAGCCCACTTATATTATTCCTGTCACATATATATATTTATTCTTTTAGAAAAGTTACCATAAAGAGTACTTCATTAATTAACAACAAAGCCATTTATTGATTCATAGGTGGTTAGAACCAAAATGTACTTTAGCATTTATCTATCTAGTTTGACCCGATTTCAAATCATGAATGCTCTCTACAATAATCCACATAAGTAGTCCCTTAATATTTTCTTGAAGATCACCATTGTTGAATAACTTACTGCTTCATAAGGCAATCTATTCTATTGTTGTAAAGCTCTTATTGTTAGAAAGCTTTCTGCTAGGGTTCTCTGTTGTTCCACAGGGAATTGAGATGCTTCAGGAAAGGAAAGATAATTCTATGACTTGTCTAATGAGGACCTATGGGGATGAGACTCTATGACTCTAGAAATCACAAATATTCCCTTATCTGTCACTGCTCCCAGGGCAACCATCTGTTCCAGGACAAGAAATAGTTTATTAGTGCCTCACTGAAACATCATTCTTCATGCCTGAGGCCATATCTCTTTTCTCCAAGGTAGAGAGACTGGTGTCTTCCTTCCTGACAACATCCTGCACAGAAGAAAGATTAGTCAAACGTGGCTTCTTGGTGATGATCAGTAAGTATTATGAGAAAAAGGGAGATAATATGAAAGAAGGGAAGGCAAGGTCAAGAGCTACTTCTTTTTTCCTTAGGAATCCAGAAAGTTTATGAATGTACAACAAAATCCCAAATCAGAGTCCAGTTTGGTCCAGAGTCTGAGCCTTGAGTCTAGCTGAAATTCTAGGATTCACCAAGATCCAAAGCTGAGAAGAGTCATTGGAAAGAGCCCTATACTCAGAGTAAGGAAAACTCAATTCAGACTCAAGTCTTCCTAAAGACTCCTTTTAGGATGTGTGATTTAATTTCCTTTTCTCTACTGACACTATGAATGGGATAATAGCTGCCCTATTATTTTAATAATAAATTTAATAAAATACACAGCTGCCCTGTGTATTTTAAAGTTATACTGGAATTAAATATTTATAAGTTTGCAGAAGTATGTGTTAACCTTAGAGCACTTTTTAAAATAGCTGTTATTATCATTACAGTAGGAGGGACCAGAGTCCAATATGGATCAATGCTTTTAAGTTAATCTATCCCAGATTCCAGAAAGACTCTGACATAAAGAATTTCCCATTGTGATGCCTACCAAAAACAGAGGGGCTCATGTCCTCTTCCTAAAGACAGAAACCAGGACCATGGTTAGGTCTTGTCAAACAAGGATTTTGACTCTACAAAGCTGAAAGAGGTCTAGTAAACTAAGCTTTACACTACCCAGAGAGCTGCACTACCCACAAAGCTAAAAGTAAGATGTGTCAAAGAAGAATTATAATTTCCTATAAAAGTTAATGAGGTGGCTAAATCTATTTTTTATAAGCAAAGGTAGTACAAGAAGAGAGGAGAATGCAGGAGGATTGGAATTCCTAGGTCCACTGTCAAGGAGAAAGTTATGACAGCTTGGGAAGAGCTAAAGAATTGGATTGAGGTACAAACAATTGGAGCAAGCAGGAATTCTCAGGGACCCTAGAAAAGAAAAGTAAAAATCATTTTTCATATGAGTGATACTGTTAGACCTCTTGGTACTAAGGTGTTGCAATAGACTGTATCAGAAGACCTAGTTTTTAGTCCTTGCTGTGTCACTGACTATTTGTATGACTTCAGACAAATCATTTTTATTCCTCACATGATCTCGGTGTCTTTACTTATAAAAACATGTGGTTGGAGTAAGATTATTTAGATACCCTATGTTATAAAGATGTATCCACTTTAGCATTTAATGTTCTAGGGCTTTCTATCTTCTGATGATCTATCTGTACTTTAAGACCCTTTTCAACGGTAGAAATTTGTTTCATTAGGTGAATTTTTTCTTGAATTCCCTATTTTCTCCTCAACCCAATGATTTCCATACCTGGTCTTTCCTTAAGTCCTAGAATAAGTCTGATGCTTATTTTTCACTAGTACAGAATTCAACCACAGGAGAAGCTCTTTCTAGGCTGCTTAAGAGTAATAGATCTGTGGTAGTTTCTTGTCTTTGCTTCATATTAAATAAGAAACATTTATTAAGTACTTTTTGCCAGATACACTTATCTATGTCACCTTGGACATGTCATTTCTGAGCATCAATTTCTTCAGCTGTATATAGTAAAAGGCTAGATGATATTAAGATAACTTTCAAATCTAAATATATGACCTTCATCTTATAATCTTATCTAGAAAGTTTATTCAGCTATGAGGCCCACATAACTAATTCCATGGAAACTGAATTTGAGATCTAGAAAGAAAATATAACATCTATTACCTCATTCCTACCTTTGGCATCAACTCCCCAAAGATAATATTCTCTCCCAGATTTACTGATCTCTTCTATTTCCCTAATTTTTTCTCTTGCTTATTGATCCCCACTGGACTATTTTTTGTTCTTTCAACTCAAACCATCAGCACTACCAAAAGTCTTGCCTATTGTTCCAAACTACAAGCATATAAATTCTTTGTGCATTCTAATTCCTATGAAGTCCAGTATTTTATCAGTGAGGGTATGCCTTCTATGGACATAGATGATAGCACTCTCAGGAGTGGTAGACACTTGTGAAGAACTTCAGTGACCAAAAAAGGTTCCCCACTCATGTTCAATCCAGTTATGATCTGCTAACTAACTGGTTGATGTATATTATAACCATAAAGTCTATCAGTGGCTCTCTATAGAGAGCTATACAGTGAGCTATACACTATACAGTGGCTCTCTCTCATCCTGTAAAAAAGACATTCATACATTGATTATGAGCTAGTACTGCATTGTATAAGTAACTATCTCAGATTTAAATTAATTTATATAATGCATTTAACTATATTTTCATGCTCACATCTTCCCACATTACATTTATCCACTTTGTTGTCTTTTTCTATCCTTTGGAAAACTTCCTGTTTCTTTCTGTTTTCTCAGTATTAATTAAGACAATATACATAATTCATTTCATTGAAGAAGTTAGGGATTGAGAAATAGCAAATGTATTGTCAGACCCAATAGATGTATTTGGTCAATTTTAATGAGTTGTTATTTTTCTAGAAAAAAAAATGTGAGTTGATATTGTTCAGATCCAGAATATGATTAGTATTTCCTCCTACCAATGTAGATCTTAATCCTTCCATGCATAAAAGATAGTTTCATTAGATTTTTGCCCCCCAAAAAGCATCAACCAAGGACTAGTGACTGATGGATATCTTTGCTTGAGACTTTTTTGAGCTGGGTAGAATGTAACAAAGATTAAACTCTATTCTCCTGACTTTGAGAATCTAAGATTACCTACTTGCCATGATGAAAAATTGAGTGAATAAATAATTAAACAGTGTTTGAATAATCAAAATTATAATATACAGAACATAATATTAACATATCTTGCTGATCTTTCATACATAATGAGGACAAGGTAATATTTTGATTTTTAATAAAAATTTGTGCCTATACACAAGGAATAACATATGTGTGATTTATTGATTACAACTAAATAAGATATGTTTTTGCTATAGCCAGAAAAAATACTCATTTTAAAAAACTACTGAGAAACCATATGTCTAAAAGAGGTACCCCAGGAAATAATATTATTGGGAGCTTGTAGAAATTACTTACATACAAATATCTGAAGAAAATCACTCAAAGGAGAGATTAGCTTGTAGAGAACTAGAACTCTGGAGAATTATACTTGAAAGATGTATACCTGAAACAAGGTTAACTCAGAGGAATTGATGATACGATGGTTATCTAGTTTACATGTATACTTAGTACTTAGCATGGTGATACAATGGTTCTCTAAGTTCACACATGCATAGTGTGCTGTAATGATGTAATTGTAATAGAGTGTATGAGGAACAACAAGAACTGGAAGAGAGGCATTCCATCTCCAACTATCCTAGTGGGTCTCCTGCCTTCTGCATTCTTCCACTAAGACCAAGGCCCATCTGAAGTTCCCCAGAAAGCTAGCCTGGACCCAGGGAAGCCTATGTTGCATTTTGTACATAGTGTTTTGAGTCTTGTTCTCCCATCCTCTCACTCTATCTCTATGCCAAGACTGAGCTTTCAGATGCCCTACTTCACCACACTAAAAGCATTGACAAGTCTTTCTGTAAGTCCCTTGCCAAGAAGGACTTCATTTTCCCATGTTCTGCATCATAACCCTAGGCATAAAAAGGTATTTGTGCACAGCATCTTATGATCTCTTTTAAAGGAGCATCTTTGTGTTGTCCTAGTATAATTCTTCTACAAACTTCATTAGCATTTTCTCTGGCAAGTTATTTTATCATTATTCCTGGTACTGCATTTTCACCAATACTTTTATGACAGCTGTGTACAGCTGTCTCAAGAAATCAACAAAGGGTTCATTTGGACCTCGCTCTATTTTCGTTCCTCTTTTTTTTTTCCTTTGATGAAGACTTTACTTGAACTTGAAGACTTTACAGCAAAGTAGTACTTTCCATAGCTTATATATTATAAGCATAGATTTTTAGAATTCAATATCACTTCTACTGTATAATTGAGTATCAGAAAAGAATAGTATCTGTAAAGTCCTGGTTACCTTTCTGGAGGTCCTCCCGAATGAGTCTTGGTTTCAGTGGAGGAATGCAGGAGGCAGGAGAGCCACCATGAGGCTGATCAAAGATGTAATCTCTCCTGTCTCAGTGGAGAAGTGAAGGAGACAGGATAGTCACCACGAGAGTCTTTTTCTTCGAGTCTCATTAGATTTTTTGTTTGAATTTAAGGGATAATTTAAAAAGAAGTGAAAAAACTGAAAATGGTCAAATTTTGCTCATCTGTGAATATAAATTTTCTATAGTTTTTTATAATTGTAACATCATTCATTCTCTACTGCAGGAGATCTTCAACTGGAGATTTTTGCTAGGTATAGTTCAGGTAATTTCTGGACTGGGTAGAGATTGAATTTTTCCAGGAAAAAGCCCTTACATTTCTGAGATGCTAAGAGCCTATGCATGGGAACAATCAAATGCCTGGTCATGGTACTAAACTTATGCCAGAGATATGGCATGTGACATATTCCAAATAAACAATCTGCTCTTTCCTTGAAATTGTTGCTATTTCAGTGACATGGCAGCAGAACCTATGGTGGCAGCTTTGAAGATCAACATTGCCTCTGGAACCCTGAAAGGAAACCCTACTTTTTTCTGATTGCCACTTATATACTTTTTCCTAAGTATATTAAGGGGTTTTCACTAGAGAAGTAGCTCTAAGAAATCTGAGAGAAAATATCCTTTTATGGAACCTGACCTATTAAGGATCTCCACTTAGTTAATATCCTATCAGACCATGTCACCTTAATGTCTCAATGTGTTTCCAGTGTGGTGTATCCTGTTTTGCTTTGTGTACAGAAAAGAACAATTAATCAAAGACCCCAAGCCCTCTCCCAATTGAGGCAATCACTAACTTTTGTATTTTGTAGTGATATCTTTATGACATCTGAGCTCCATGTCCCACATCTTTTGAAAGGGAAAAGATATTATTTCATCAGATTATGGGAAGTCTTAAATGCCACTCAAAGGAATGTATCTTTTGCTTGGTAGGAGGCAATGAAGGTTTTTGAGCAGAGAGAAACAGTGCATTAAGGAGATATTTGAAGGCAAGATTTGGGTAGAGTATGAATTTCCATGGATTCATTGACAATTGTTAGGAGAAGACTGCAACATTCATTCTGATGATAGTGAGGGTTTGTTCTAAGATTATGACAAGAGGAATAGAAAGGAGTGGGTTTCAGATATATGTTGGACATGACCTTAACAGAACTTTACATCTGATTAAAAGTAGGAAATAAGGAAGAAAAAAATTCAATAATTACACCAAAGTTTCAAATCATGAATAGATTGTGATACTATGGACAAGTGATCATTTAAGTTTTGCTGGAAGAGCTTTAGTGATAGGAAACTCACTGACTCCTGAAAAACACTCCATTTCATTTCAGCATAAATCTGATTTTTAGGAGATTTTTCTTTATATTGAACCCAAATATGCTTTCCTGTAACTCATATATTGATTTTTTTTATCTTTTGAAAATGCCAATAGAGTGAATGCTTTGAATGTTATATTTTAAAATATCTTCCTTGTATAAGCTCAAGCTTTTGGATACCTTGTTTCTTGGGTATACACATCACTTTAGACAAGGGCTTCTTAAACTTTTTCCACTTCTGATCCCTTTTTGCCCAATAAATTTCATATGATCGCAGCCATATAAATATATAAAATAGGTAGGCAACTCAATCTGTAGTGGTGGCAATTATAATTTCACAACTCCCACATTCATTTATGGAGCCCCATAAGGGATCATGATCCGCAGTGTAAGAAGATATGCTTTAGAACATATCAACCTTGAGTAATCTCTTTGGATACATGGAGGAAGTAAGGCTGATGCTGATTTCAGAATCTTGGATTCACAATCTCTCTCTGATCTCTGTCTTTGTTTTTTGTTGGTTTTTTGGTAGGGAGGGGTCAATGAGTCATGTTGATTCAGGTATTCTTTTGTTTTCTTATTATCCCCCAATTCTGAAAGCCTCTTCTGCAGAACAAACTTCCCATATCTCTCGCATCTCCCTCTCTTTTCAGTGTCCCCCTCCCTGCCATAACTGGGAACCTTTTCCAGTTGAGCAGATTTTGTTCTCACTATACATCTTCTTTTTTAAAATATATATATATATACAACATTTTATTTTAAAACAGATTGAATATCAATAGAACAACTTAAGCTTATTGATCAGCTATTTATATTTAAGTGAATAATTTCAATGTACAAAATATTAAACAATTCTCGTTACTTCTTCTAATTCCTCATCAGAATTCCATTCATTGTCATTCACTTTGCTTCTTCTGTAGTCATAATGAGTGTGTTGTCCACTCATGTAGTTTTATTTTTTTCATTTTGCATTATTTGATAAATGTCTAACTGTAGTTATTTGTATTCTTCATAATTGTATTATATTATTCTATAACAATTTAACAAAATTTATTTAATGATTGTCCTATTATAATTGTTTCAATGTTTTTATTCTTGTATTTATATCTAATGATGCTACAAAAATATTTGAATCAATAAAGTTAATACTCTCAGAATCCTGTCCCCAAAATATAGTTATTAGAACAATATCATGCAATGTTAGATTATTGTGCAAAAATATTTTAGAATTTTGCAATTCCACCTGCAAAGAATGAGTATATCTATTTCTGCTCAAACTTACTGATATTGAATTTGGTTATTTTCTACCTATTTCATGTGTTTGAGATAGTACCTCAAAGATGTGTTATTTTCTGATTATTGGTGAAATTGAACATTTCCAAATAATTATCAGAAATTTGAAGAATTTGTTTTCTTTGACTATACATGTGTGTAACACAGATCTTGTTTTTCTTGCTTTCTCAATTGGGTAAAGTAGGTGAGAGGGAGAGAATGCAGATCTCAAAATAAAATAACATTTAATTTAAAACAATTTGTATTCATTTTTTGAAAGTTGTTGCCATGTTTTATTGAGATGATTGCTATTGTGACTTTTAAAATACCAATTCCATATATATATATATATATATATATATATATTTTGGATGTTGAATTATTATCTGCCACAACTACTTTTCCCAATCCATTGGGGGTATTTTTGGTTCTTGTTTTTAATTACCTTATTTTAATTTAAAGATTCTTTTTCTTTTATGTGGGAAAGAATATCTATTTGGTTGCAATTAATTCTTTATTGAATTATTGATCATCTCCCTTTCATAATTGGGATAAATGTTCTACTCTACTTTCTTCCATCATTTTGTAGTTTTATATTTTATATAATTTAATGTTTAAAATCAATATATTTTAACCTTAAAGGAATATCACCCCTGAGAAGAGTTCTCATAATTTCATTTCTAAGTTACTTGAGTTCTAAGTATGGTTTATGGAGTTCCCAAAGGTGTGAGAACTGAAGAATAATTTAGAGATCACTTAGTCCAATTCCATTTTATTTATGAGGAAATTGAGGCCAAGGAAAGGAAGTAACTTGTCTAAAATAACAAAGGTGGTAGATCTTAGACTTCAACTTCAGTCACATGAGTTTAAATCTAGTGTTCTATCACAGAATGAGAGGTGACTCTTTCCATTTTATTAACTACCTGTATCTTTTTCCTTATAGATATATCAGATGCATGGGACCAGAAAACCAAACAAGTGTGTCAGAATTCTTCCTCCTGGGACTTTCTGAGAAGCCAGAGCAGCAGCTGCCCCTTTTTGGGCTCTTCCTCAGCATGTACATGGTCACTGTGGTTGGAAACCTTCTCATCATGCTGGCCATTAGCTCTGACTCCCATCTTCGCACTCCCATGTACTTCTTTCTCTCTAATTTGTCCCTGGTAGATATCTGTCTAGTGACTACTTTGGTCCCCAAGATGCTGGTGAACCTCCAAACACATACTAAGGTTATCTCATATGCTGGATGCTTTACTCAGATGTACTTCTTCATGATGTTTGCTTGTTTAGACACCTTACTCCTAACTGTGATGGCCTATGACCGTTTTGTGGCTATCTGTCATCCTCTGCATTATGTCACCATAATGAATCCACGGATTTGTGGCCTCATGGTTCTAATGGCATGGATTATTAGTCTTCTAAATTCCATTCCCCAAATTCTAATGGTGATGCGGCTGTCTTTCTGTACAGAACGTGAAATTTCCCACTTTTTCTGTGATCTTGGTGAAGTTATGAAACTCTCTTGTTCTAATACCCTTATCAATGACATTGTAGTATATGTTTTAACTTGTCTGCTAGGTGTTCTTCCCTTCACAGGGATCCTTTTCTCTTATAGTAAGATTTGTTCTTCAATATTGAAAATACCATCATCCAAAGGAAAATATAAAGCCTTTTCTACCTGTGGGTCTCACCTCTCTGTTGTTTCATTATTCTATGGCACTGGACTTGGAGTGTATCTGAGTTCTTCAGCTACTCACTCCTCTCGGAAGATCTCAGTTGCCTCAGTGATGTATTCTGTTGTCACCCCCATGCTGAACCCCTTCATTTACAGTCTAAGGAACAAGGACATAAAGGAATCCCTGAGGAAGTTCATTGACAGAACAGCCACTTCTCAGTGATTGCATCTAGCAATGCAATGTGGGAATGTGGCATTAATCTCTGGGTTGCAAAGTCTGGCAATCAGAAAACTTGTATTCAAAGTATGAAGCCCAGGACTATTCAGGGTCCTACTTAAATGGCTGTGTGATCCCTTTACTGTTACTAATACAGTTTATCACATCTATTTCTGGACTTTCATTGATATTGCACTCTAATTTTTCATAGCCTCCTTTGTGAGATACCACCCATTCCTGCTAAAGAAGCACTAGATTAGTTTTAGAAAAGCTTGGTTCTAGTCTTTGGATCATAATTAGTGTAGTTTGGGCAAGTCACTTCATTTCTCTGAGCCTCAATCTTTTAATTTATGTAATGGACATTACAGCAACCTTCTTGCCACAAATTCTGGTGTATGGATGAAATGAAATGATATGTGAAAAAGCACACAAAATGTTGTAAAATTCCTATCAAATGTCAGGAAGACCAAAAGAAATAGAGAAGAGAAAGTTGGGATTTTGTTACTACGCATTATTCTTCCATTAACTCAAATGTCCATTTTCCTACACCTTTGTATGTGGTCTTCATGTGCTACTTTGGCCAAAAAAAAAATTCATTACTGGGTTGCCAATTTTTTTTCTTTAACTAATGGTTCCTTGGATATCAGTATATATTTGAGCATATTTTCAAAGCTTCACCATATTCTTAAATCCTACCAGAGCTTCTGTTTTGCTAGCAAAACCCCTAAGAATCTATCATGATTACACCCTAGAACTATTTTTGCGAGCACACAAGGCATAAGGATTTATTAGGAGGCACCATTTCCTGGTAGATTGAGAAATGACATCATCAGAAAGATATGGGTTCAAACTATTCTAGATCCTCATAAACTGTGGGACCCTAAGCAAATCACTTTATAGCTTACATCCTCAGTTTTTTCATCTATAAAATAATAATAACAATAGCTCACATTTATATAGTATTTTAGGGGTTGCAAAATACTTTAAATACATTTTTCACCTGTTACTATAGAAATAATAATAGCATCTACCTAATAGTGGTGTAGTAAAGGTCAAATAGATATTTGTGAAATGCTTTGCAACTTTTAATGAGCTATATGAATATCATCTATTGTTATTAATATTAACAATGATGATGTTATTATACTTGGACCTTTCTCCTTCACCTTAGCATCATGAAGTCATAGAAATTTAGTTCTACAATAGACACCAAAAGTCCTCTGTGTCAGTCTCTGACAGATGAAAGTTTTCTTTACATATTGTAAATATGTAAATGTCTAACTATGTAGTTGTAGGAAATACATGAGATTTTAAGTAACATTATGGCATAAAATGAAATTCTACTATTTACTTATTTAGTGACCTTGGACAAATTGTATTTTCCTCATCTGAAAACCCAAAATACTGCACTAGATGATACATAAGCTTTCTTCTAGCTCTAAATCCTACTTGTGTTTTTACAATAATACGGAACTCATTACCCTATAAAGTAATCCAGATCACTATTGTTGGGCATCTCTAACTAAAATGTTCTTCATGCAAGTTGACTACAAGAACTGTTAGCAAGAATTACAAAGGACTGAGGATCTTCTTTCAGAAAGTATAAAGAACGCAAATAATTATGCAGCGACCTGATAGTATACAGTATTTGTCTTTCTGCCAAAAATAATTAATGTTTGTTTATGCTCAAAGTGATTCATTTTAGAAAAGGAAAGTGACCTCAAATAATTCATTTCCTCTCTCTTGGGTATTGGAATAACAAAATGTTCCCTAAAAAATGAAGATTATAAAGGACTATAAAACTGTGCATAATCTTTAATCCAGCAATAGCAGTACTAAGCCTGTATCCCAAAAAGATCAAAGTAAAGGAAAAAGGACCATTTATACAAAAATATTTATAGCAGCTCTTTTTGTAGAGGCAGAGAATTGGAAATTGAGAGAATACTCACCAATTGGGAAATGGCTAAACAAATTATGGGTTTTTTCCAATCCTTTTCAATTTTTATTTGTTTCAGTCACTTATAAACTTGATACATAGATCCACATCAAAAAGTTCCATCATCTTGTAACATTAACCTTAAAACTAATATGATAGAAAACTACTGTGCTATGAGAAATGATGAGCAGGATGGTTTCAGGAAAACCTGGGAAGATACCAGAATCCACGCAAACGGAGAACCAAGAGAACATCGGTACATTGTAACAGCAATTCTGTAAGGATGATCAACTGGAAAGACTCTGCTATGCAAATCAAGACAATTGTCCCAAACAATCTCAAAGGACCATGTCTAATATGGAATTATGTTTTGCATGATTTCACATGTATAATCAATATCATATTGCTTGCCTTATCAGGGAGAGATGGGGCAGGAATGAGGGAAAGAATTTAAAACTCAATTTCTTAAAAATTAATGTTAAAAAGCTTTACATGTAATAGGAAATATTTAATGAAATTAATACAATCTATTTTTAAAAATGAAATATAGAAAAACTGAAAGAACCTAGGGGAAAAATGAAAGAGCTACATTTCAAAATTCCCAGGTTAAGAAGAAAATATTGTAAAAAACAAGAAAAAAAAGTAAATACTTTGGAAATACAGCTATAATTTCACAAGACTTAGCAGCTTCCACTCTAAAAGACCCTAGGCTTTGTCACATTATATTTCAAGGAGCAAAATAACTGGGGTTGAAGCCAAAAATAACTTATTCAGCAAAGTTGAATATATTTCTGAATAGAAAAAAACTGAAAAGCTTTTTTGTAAAAGCTATTTGTAACAAAAAGACTAGAACTCAATGAAAAATTTGATAGAAAAGATTCAGAGGAAACATAAGGAAAACGTTAAAGGCTAATTATAGGGAAGCTAGCTGGTACAGTGGATAGAGCACTAGTCCCAGAGCCAAGAGGACTTGAGTACAAATTTAGCCTGTTGCTAGACATTTACTAGCTGTATGATCCTGAGCAAGTCACTTAACCCAAATTACCTCCCCAACCTAGAAAAAAAAAATGGTTAATGATAAGGCACTCATTGAGGTCAATCTGCCTATTTATTACATATATAAGATATCAGTATTTTAAAAACTGATGTCATTACTAAGATAGTTTCTAAAAAAAAGGTTGGGGTTGAATTGTGTATGATGGGGTGATTCTGAAAAAAAAAGAATTGGGTAGGAAAAAATAAAAGGGAGCAGTTATATTATTATTAAAATGGGGCACAAAAGGAAGAAATAATACAGAGGAAACAGGTGGAGGGATAGAAATGTTGAAAGCTTACTCTCATCTGGGTTGAAGAGGAAACAACACATGCATATAGAAAGAAATGAAAGTCTTCTGAACATGTAGAGAAGTGAGAAAACAGCGAAGGGGCAGCTAGGTGGAACAATGGATAAAACACAACCGTGGAA